>NC_056732.1:546030969-546110969 GCF_019279795.1 Protopterus annectens | reverse complement strand
TAATCAAAGTCTGAAATAAACCCTATAACACCGCACTACACAAAAGAAGGAACTTTTCAGAATTCTCAGACTAATGATCCATTGTCATATCCATCCTTTATAAAAACTCTTGAGAAATATATACATGTACAAATCCTAAATGACCTCACTGAAAAGTAACTACTATCTCTAACACAGCATGGATTTCATCTGTATCAAAGCACAGAATCAACTGTTCTATTCTTCCTTAATGCAGCATGCTAAAACTTACACCAAGGTGAATTAGTGTCAATCCTGTTTCAAGACATGTCAAAGACTTTTGAGGACTTTTAATGCAGTCTCATTTTCCCTCAAAATCAAAGTTTCTCCTCATTAAGCTTAAAGGAAGCATTAACTTGATTTTCTAGCTGTCTGACCAACAGAGTGCAGTCTATTAAGTGACAAGGCACAGTATCCATACATCTACCAGTGTTAATACGCATTTCTCAGTGCTCTACACTAGGCCTCCTCCTATTTAGTACCTTCCTTAATAACATGCATGGCACTATTAAACAGGCCAATATAATGCAATATGATAACTATTTAACATTAGTGTGCTCTTTCAAAAGTTGCTTGTGATTCTAGACATTAACACAAGAAGCTTTGACAAGGTCCCCTCTTATTTTAAACCTTCTTCACTGGTATATTTGGAGCTAGTACAATCCTATTACATTTTCAGCTATGCTCCTGGAATGTTTTTAGTCATCTCAATGACTGTATGCTAAAAATTATACCGTATGCTGACCATGTACTAATCTTTGTTAGGCACCTTGCTTTCTTAAACTCTTTTATAAATTTTTTGCAAATGTTTTAACAAAAAAGTTTACGCATAAAAAATAAAATAAAATATAGCACATATGGCTATAAAAAGGAGAAATACAGTTTTAATACTGACTGCTTCCAGAGGAAAATGGGTGAGATGCCAAAACTAATTAACCATGCTTCTTTCTTTCTTGTTTTATATTTTAACATTTCCACAAAGTTTAAAATCATTCAAACCTGTCTTGTTGGCTTTTAGGAAGTGCACAATGCTGATATGTTTGGGATTAATCCACATGGTAATGATATAATATTTAACAAAGGCAGAAGCTATCAGTGAGAGAAAATCAATCTCAGGCTATTAAATTTCAAGCAGAAAACAGAAAAGAATTTGAAGAAAATCTGAGCTTTTATGACTGAGAGATTTAGATTTTAATCAATCAATCATTAAGATGACTCCAAAGGGAGACTTTTTCTTAAAGTGTCAAAAACACATATCGGTTATTGACCTCATCTTATGAATACATAAAAAGGATCCAGTTTTCATTTTTAGAAGTTATCTGTGAGGCTTTGGTTATCTTCTAACATGTTTCCCAACACATGCGTCTTTAAGGCAGCTCTTGTACAATAGTTATTGGATACATGCAGAGATGTATGTCAGTTCCATTATTTAGATTTCAGTGTGTTACTGTTGTTTTAGAACTCATCTATAATGCTTTGCACCTCTTTTAGCTAGGTTGTGATGTCTTTTATGCAGGCCTGCTGCTACATCGTCTACTAAGTGTATTGATTAACACAGGAGATTGATTGCATGAGCAAGGATTAATTCCTAGTACCTGTAAAGCACTTTTGCAAATCTATGCTCACCTAGCCCTGGCTTCCTCCTAGAAAGCACATTGTCACCTATCTAGCTCCTGGGAGCAGCTCTCATTTGATGCATAAGATCATTGTGATATAGTTTTTTCACAGGTTCATAGGTAGTTACTAGACATGCAATCCAGGCAAATACTAAGGAGCCTAACCCGAGCCTAACCCAAATATTGCAGTTGCCCAAAGCACCATCTGGTTAAGTGACTTACTCAAGCTCACACAGTAGGCACATTAAAGCCAGAGAATCAAACACTGTACCACAGGATATAGCTCATTAACAGCTCATAGTCTAATCATCTTTGCTAATTATCAAATCTTACAGCACATGTACATTTTCTAATATATATCATCACAACCCGAAAATCATAACAATGGTAAAACATGCCATTAATAATATACAGCACTTTTTTACTGGACTTATGGTGGTTTATTGTTGGCGCAGCATAAAAGTATACCACACTTCTTTACTAGTGCTCTCCTTAACATGTTACCATAATGTTCAATACCAGTCCCATATAAATGAAAATATAGCCTGCTTTTAAATAGCCTACAAATAGTGTATGCTTCTCTGTCTGTATTTCTTTAGATTGTTTGTGACTATTTTCAGAATGTTCCTGCTTAGTTTGTGTTGGCTTTCTGTATTTCCTGTGCACTAGGCTTTAAACATCTTTTCTACTTTCACATCATGCCAGCTTTCTTCTTTTATACTTCACTTCTTTTTTGTTTGTTAGTACATCTGCTTAAACAGTGTCACTCAAGCAGACATTCCTTTAGTGAGAAATGATGTCTTTTGCAATAAAAAATGTACTCATCTCACCCTTAACACTGTAACATACATGAATGCATATTTTAACATTGTAAGCAGCAAATAAATTATTATACAAACTGTGGGTTTAGTCCTCATATTTTAACTACATTAAATACTTGTTTAATTAAGTGTCAACCAGTGTTTAAGTGTGAACTAATGATTACCTGTACAATAGCACTAGACAGGATATTACGATTTTAAACCCAAATCATCTTAAATAATTACATGTTAACGAGGGTTCAGGTTCTGTTATGCAAGATTTCATTTAGTGAAAAGAACCTGACTATGTTAACAGGTGCATTAGTACAATAAGGCAATTTAATATTTTCTGAGTAACAGTCATCTAGTGTGAATTAGTTTCTTAAGGACTAATAATTAGGAAGTCAGTGGCTGTACTCCTTATGGTAATACTTGACAATAGCAGAGCTTATCTTCTGGGAATTAATTACACTTTGAACTGAATGTGCCAAAAATAATAAGGAGTTTCTTGTACTACTCATGGTTTCAGGGAAATTAACGTCTGGAGTGAATCACCAACAGTATGAAACATTAATGTCTTGCAAATGCCCGAGTCAAAACTCCGTAGTGATTTTCTGTGTATTTTTTAGGTATATTTAATAAATGATCACGTACAAATACTTTAAAAAAAGGAAAGGAAGGGGTTATCTTTATAGTTTGTGAAACTTTTTCAGACAATAATTATGATGATTTGCTGTTGTTATGTTCAGGAATGCAGTTTTGCTGGAAAATAAGAGAGTGAGAAACTTTCAAGATGTATTATCATGAGAACATAATATATGCTGAATAATATAGCTAAACATATACAAACAAATTTAATTTTGTAGAAAGCTTAAACTCTGAACAAACTGAAGGTATACTGAAGAAAAAAAGTCAGTGAAGTCCTTCCTAAACTAAAATCAGTTGCAAATGTGAACATAGTTACATGTGGCACACAGCATGCAAAATAAAAGCAGAGTGATTACAGATCTGAGAAAACAGAGGCATAGCATCTGGTGGGAGTGTGGCTATCAACACAAAGGAAGGTAGCTTAATATCTTTGGTCTCAGCTGGAGTACTGGATACTTTTAAATGGTCTCCTCATATGTAATCTTTTTTTTACTTCAGCATGTAGATCATCAAGGTGGTAACTGAAGATTAGCTATCTGAATTCAACCACAGCTTCTCTGAGGACAAAGAGTACAAGTAATTGAATAAATACGTTAGTTCTTCTTACAGACAGTAGAGTGAAGCAAAGAAAGTACACAGCAACAACATTTGTGGCTATTTCTGATCTATAATGGAAATTAATGAAAACAAAAAAGGCAGCCAAAAAGGAAATGAAATGCTCAACTCCAAGCATAAAGACATGCATGCTTATAGTAGGCAATCAGTGGTTAAGGGAAAGGCAGGGAATACATATGTAAAACCTCTCCAGAAGGTATAATCTATGTAAAATAGGATTGTCCGAGGCACATAAAGATGAACATTTGAAGAATACCAAAACACAGAAGGAGGAATATGTCTAAACCCTCAACATACTTTTCATATGAAACTGACAGAGTTCGTAGCGTGGAAAAAGGCTGTGATCAAGGGGATTATTCAGCATAATATTAGTGTAGGAAAATCATTGTGCATTACTAATGATAAAGAAAGCTCTGTAGATTAAAAAATACTTGACTTGTTCATTTCCCATAATTCTATCTAAAATGGTATCAATTTATACAAGATTAAAATCTGGTCTCATACCTTCAGAAACTGAATTAGAGCTACGGGAAGTAAACATCTTGTTAAACGTACTCTTAATACATTTGTAATAAATAGATATAGAAATAAGCAATCCAGTCAAAATTATTCAATACAAAACCAGTTGCATGAGAATCCTGAAGGATTACTCTTACTACTCTACAGAAAAAGACAATATTTAATACACCTGAGACACGTGGAAATCGATTAGCCTTTCCGCATGTCTGGTTTTCCCTGCCATATTGACTGTAGTGTAGCAGGATGAGGAGAGATTTCACTTCTGGACAGCCACAGAAACTAACCATTTCACAGACTCAGACCAAACAAAAAAAAAAACAATCCTCCCATAGTACAGCAACAGACAGGGTAATTCCAAGGCACGAAACCATGTTGTAGAAGGCAAATCAGGGAAGACAGTGAGGCCATGTCCAATCTCAAATGAGCAATCCAGCTGTAGAGTGTGACAAACTAGGAAGTGTAACTCAGAAAGATGTGTTTTCCCTCTTGGCTGACTCGGCTAAAAGTCACGGGTCTCCTACATACTTTATACACAGAATTGATAGCCATTTGCCTTAGAAAGCCATTAATTAAAATAAAAATATGTTTTACTAAAGGGTCTGTTAGGTGATGCTTTGTAGCCTGGATATGACTTCTCATGCACAGAAGAATGTTTTGCAATACCAGCCAACCTGAAAACATGGCTCGACAGATTCTTTAGTGACACTAAAGTTGACAATATGCAATGTGGGCAAGAGGAGAGAAGCTGGACAGGTTGACTATCAAGTTTCTTGGGACAGATCATCAAATCCAGAGAGGAGAAATAAAAGTTTTTGATCGGCTGTTGGAATGAAATGACTAAGAAAAAAGGATTATATTTTGAAGAAATGCAATGGATAAAATGTTTTTTTTAATCAGTTCTTTTCTGACCTTAATAATATTTCTCCAGGTCTCTCAAGGAGATGAGCACTTCTGGCATACAGTAATCAGTATTATTTTTTTCCTTATTTAGTTACCTGGTCAGTTACTGCCCTGAAAACTGACACTTTGCCTAGGCTGCATACTTATTTTTTAACAGAAAGTTCTCCTTAATATTGTTTTGCTATACCTTTACCTCTGTTGGGCCTCAGCCAATTAGATCACTTGTTTGCTGTGCTTCAGGACTTGTAGAAGGCTAAGATTTGTCAGTAAGGACTGCAGTTCTACAATCATGTCTAAGTTATTGTAGCTCTGCCATAGAAACAACATATATCTTACTCATTACAGGGACAACAGTATAAACTGTGACCTCTAGGCTTGTTTTAAGATTTTGTCAAATTAGGTTTTAGGCACTAACTTAGAAATAGAAAATACTCAAAGTGGGAGTGCAGTGGCCATTCAGCAATTAGTTTGTCACTTAAGGACTGGCACATGTTCCGGACATTAGACATTCTGCATTGTTATTATACTTTTCGCTTTAGATACTATTTTTGACAGCATTTGGGAGTTGCTTAATTATTTTCTGTGCAGGTAAAAAGATTACATAGATGTCCCATAGATGAAGCTAGAAGTAATTGTGAACAATGGTCTGTCCAAGTCAATCCAAACTAGAAAAAAAGGACAGGCCAAGAATGTTCACAATAGCCAGGGTATTTTGTCTTCGTGGTTGAAAAGCTTGAGAAATTCATGTCTGTGTTAAAACAGCTTGGTGAGCGGAAGGCTGTTTCAGGCTATATAATAACATAGTAATAAAAACGGAAATAAGTAACACAGCGATGTTATAGACATCCATTTCTCTAAATGCAATAACGCCCTACAGCATGCGTTATTGTGTAAATAACGAGTCTCTTTTCACTTACCCGAATTTTATTTTACCGGGATGACAACTCTAAATTGTCACTAAATTGAAACTACACACTACTGAAAATGTTACCTGGGAAATGAGACTTATCCAACAATAAAAGTGAACATACACTGCACGATGTCAAAGCCACCCACACCTCCCCCAACTAAATTTACCAACTCTGGGATCATACTTCAGTGGGAAAAAGGGCACATTTCAACATTTTCGCTAAGTGTCTTGTTTCCAGGTTAAACATTTCGGTAGTGTGTAGTTTTGATTTAGTGACAGTTTGGTGTTGTTTCAGTAAAATGAAACTCAGTAAGTGAAAATAGACCAAAATAATACATATAATTACTGTTGTTCTCTGTCAGTGTACGTCCTGCTAACCTATTATCAGCTTACATTCATAAACTTTTTTACCATCTCTCTGTTCTTGTACTTTTTCCGTATTCTCTTGCTCTGACACACTTTGGTCCTTCCTCCATCTCTTTTTATAACAAGTATAAACTTTATTGCGTCTATGTAATATGACAGTTTAGTAGAATTTTTCTCTTATTTTTTTTTCATTTCAGAGCCTCTGGTCACTATATCTGACCCAGATACTGCAGAAGCTATGCACAAGGGCTAACTCCCAAACATTTTCACTGAGAATTTTGTTTTTGTACTTAAAGAACCTTTCCATGTATTAACTTCATCTAGTCAAATACATGCCTGTCTGAGCTGGAAATTAGTTTTAAGCCCCCCCCCCAACAGAGTTGTCCTTGTATATCTAAGCACCAATTACTAAATTGGGCAGTGTCCTTTCTCTTGACCAGTAGATTATACTGTGCATGGCAGTTACTTAGACTTTCTGGCTGACAGGTTTCTGCATTCAGGAAATAAAAGAAAACATTACTCCACTTTGTACTGCTCTGCTAATTGCTTTGTATTGCCTATAAATGGATTACCACTAGATATCCTTTTACCCCCAACTGCTTTTTCCTTCTTGATCCCTACCTCCCCACTACCTGTCAACTATAACATACAAGTCCCTTTACTTAATCATGTCACTCCTCAGCTTATTGTCGATTCTTCTCCTGCTACTGGGACACCTTTCATCCTACTTCATAATATCTCTCAGTATATCTCCAGCTCAGTCCCAACCACCTATTCATACTTCCTCCCTACACTCTCCACATATCACCCCAAATCTATTTAATGGTGCTGCTCACCTTCACTCCAAATATAGACTGATTAACTCAATTTCAACTCAAATAAAAACAAAATTAATTTGAGAAGTACTCTCCAAAAAATAAGTATCAATAATTCCCCAATATACTAAAATCTTTTTAGGAGGAGACATTCCCCTAATCTTGGCCCCCACTTATCACAATTAACATCAAGACAATTCTCTTCCATACACTTCTCTAGCCCTACATTGGTCAAAACCCAATCCCAGTAGTCTAACCTTTGCTGCTTTAAATGTTAGAAGCATAAGAAATAAAACTGCTGAACTATATGCCCAGATTACCTAACATATGCCCAGTATTCTCACTGTAACTGAAATTTGGCATAAACCCAGCATAAATAACTCTGAAACTACACATCATGGCGACAATATCACCCATAATCACTGTATAATGAGGAAAGGTGGTTGTATTGCTTTAATATTTCCCAGTACCTACCACATTTCCCCCTCACAGCAAGCCAACACCAAAATTAAATTCAGCAAAACTTATTACTTACCTAAAATGAAATAATTCTAAACAAATAAGTATTACTGTTCTTTACATCCTTTCTGGTGAGAAAACAGCTATTCTGCAAGATTTCCCACACTGGATATCCATACCAATTCTACAAGAAAAAATAATACTTGGTGACATAAATGTCAGTTGGTTGGACATAAACTCTAACCCCCTACATCTAATGTGAACTTATTTGGTTTCATACAATTAATTCATAACCGCACACATTACAGCAAGACATCAAATTCCATTAGACTGGATTCAATGATCACACCCTAGCAAATACATCAGCACAGGTACAGTATCTGACTATGTCAATGATCGTATCCCAATCTATACAAACAGTCATCTCACACATTCCACTTAAACAGCATATTTATAAAACAACACATAACCTTTCCAGGTGTAACTCAATAATGTTCATTACTATCCTATCATCCATTAACTGGAGCTTCCTAAAAACCCTCCCCTTAGATGATGCTGTACATGAATTTCTCACAGTTTTTCTGAATATCCTAAATAGTCTTGCACCTCCTAGAAGGAACAAAAACTAAACACAGATAGTGCAATTTGGCTATCCAAAAACAGTAGAATACTAATGCAAGGTAGAAAAAAGAGTGGAACGAATAGAAAAAATATAAAACACCATAATATCTTGAACACTTCAGAATGCTCTGCAATCATACTAAAAAGCAAATTAAAAAAGGCAAAAAAAATATACGGTAATAATTTTCAGAATAATAGTAAACACAAACCTAAAAAATTCTGCACAGCAGTTAAATAAATCTTTCATCTCGGCCAAAAATTGACCCCTAACCCTTCTCCCAATAAGTCATCTCTCAAAATGCAATACTCTTCAAATCTTATTTTATAGACCAAAAGATGACTGACTTTAACAATTGGCTTAGTTTCTGGTGTCATTTAAATGGGGTTGCAATATTTGTCAGCATGGAAGGAGATGGTCACCAGACCAATTGGTTCGCCAGGGATGGTCTGCACCTCTCCCCTGTAGGGTTCCGTATATTAGCTAAAACATCGTCTTCCCCATAGTACCTTTTATGCAATACCAAACTGAAAGTAATTCCAACATAACAAATCAAGCCAAGAACATCTAAAATGTTACTGCTCAGTGCTAGGAGTCTAAACAAAAAAAACTCCACTATCTAGAAGCTCTCTTCCACCTAGAGAATGCTGACATCTGTGCGATCATTGCAACATGGTTTAAGCTGCTGAGAACACACTGACAATGCCAGTTTATAGTGCCTTTCACACATTTAGACCAGCTACTAAAGAAGGTCCCCTTCAATAACCCAGGAAATCCATACAATGTATTTAAACTTATTGGAAACAGTTACCGACCAACCCAATACCATTTTCTTAGGTGACTTTAATTACCCTGTTATTAGCTGGGAATCATATACAACACCAAACGTACAGGCACAGAGATTCCTGGATTTTGTAAACACAACCCCCCTGGACCAGATTGTCAGTACACTGACCGGGGTTGCAATCATACTGGATCTGATCCTCACTAATATGGCAGAGTGTTGCACACCTCATGGTGTAATTCCTGCTTTGGTAAGGTCAGACAGAAAATGGTCTCCTCTGAAGTAAGATTCTTTTGAAGTAAAAATAAAACCTGGAAACACGGCTAACCCTCAAATATTCACCAGCTACTCTAAGGCTAACTTCCTACTATTAAAGTGATAACTTGGCAAAAGTTCAAGCCCCTATAAACCCTGAGAATACTGCTACCTATGCAGAACTGTCCACAAAAATCCTATACAAGCATGGTAATAGCTGCATAGAGGCAGCTGTACCCACCAGGAAGAAGTACATAATGAACTCAAAAAACAAGCCATCCTGGTAGAATCACAAAAGCAATAGGCTGTATAACAGGAGGAAGAAAATCATGGGAAAAATTAAGAGGTGCAGTACCCAGCAGGATAAAAGCACTCTCACCAAACTAAAGAACAACTCAGAAGACAAAGTCTACCAAAGCCAAATTTGCAGAACATTTGGCTTCCCAGGTCAAGGACAACCAGAAAGCATTCTGCAGCTACCTCAAAGGCACTACACAATTGTGTGCAGAGCTCATTGTTAATGGAGCCCCATATACTGCAATAGAATATGCAGCACATTTTCAGGCAGACAAATTCAGCTCCATCTTTCTTCCTCTCTCCCCCTCAACCTTCTCTCAGGAAATACCATCAAATATAACACCTCTTGCAATCACTAGGGAACAGGTCCTTAATGTTCTCTCTCTAAGGCCAAGAACACTGCATCAATGGGCACAGATAATGTCTCAGGATGCCTTCTAAACAGCATGAAAAATGAGCTATCAGGCCCACTGCAATTTCAATTTAACTGTAGCCTCCAAACAGGCTTCATGCTTCATGAATGGAGAACAGCAACAGTCATCCATCTGCACAAAAGTGGACCATCTACAGAGCCTGGAAACTGCAGCTCATAAGTCTCACTAGTCTCACATGCAAAACCATGGAAAGAATTATCATGCAGATGATCAGTGATGACATAGGAAATCTCCAGAGACTGGACCCGACCTAGTTTGGTTTTGTTAAGGGCAGATCATGCCTACTCAACCTGGTGGACATCTTTGAGAAGATCACCAAAGCAAAGGATGAGGGCAAAATGGTACACAATAGTTACCTTGGCCAAAGCATTTGACATGATACCCCATTCAGGCATTGTTGACAAACTCAAAAGCTTAGGTACAAACCCTTATGTCACCTGATGGATAGCAAGCTGGCTCATAGACAAGACCCAGGAATTTAGAACTGGGGAGTCCACCTCTACAAAGAGGCCAGTCAGAAGTGGAGTCATTCAGGGATCAGTCCTGGGACTGCTCCTTTTTGGCATTTACCTGTCTGATGTTAATGACAATGTCAGTGGCCTCTGCCTGACTTAATCTGCAGGCGATTGCAAATTAGGAGCTGTCATTTAATCCCCAACTGATACAAATATTCTCCAGGAAGGGCTAACACAAACAATCAACTGATGTCAGAGCCATGGACTAAAACTAAATGCCAAGAAATGCATAATAGTATCCTTCAGGAAGTCATCCTTCCCTGGTAACAACCATATTGACAACACACCCCTAAGAGTTGACCCAATAGTCAGGAACCTGGGGACACACATAGACAGTAATCTAGCCTTTGAGATAAACTATGAAACCAGCATGTAGAAGTTTGAAGAGACCTAGGGAGGATAGTTTTTTAGATGTTTGAGATGAGAGACAGTGTCCAAAGCTTTAGATAAGTCATTAAAGAAAGAGGAGGCTAGGTAACCAGCATTTCTATTGTTAATAATAGTATTAATGAATTTTAGAAAGGCAGTTGTTGTAGTGTGGTTAGGTCTAAAGCTGTGTTGTGTTGACCAGAGATGATTGTTGTCCATGAGATATTTAAGGACTTGTGCATGTTTAGATTTTTCTAGAATGTTTGATAGGGGATAATACTGAGATTGATCTCAATCAATTTTTGATAAATTAGTGGGCTTTTCTTCTTTATAGAAAGGTATAATAAATAACTCCTTCCATTAGGTAGGAACTTGTTTTTTTCTTGAGTGGAATAATTTATTAAATAGGAAATTGCAAAGGTCAGAGGATCGGAAGCTATTTTGATGAAGTGATATGATATATTATCTACTGCTAGGCTATGTGACTTTAGATTTTTGAAATATGTTATTATTACTGAGGTGGGGACAGTTCGGAAAAGAAATCTGCTATTTTGTCCTGTATTTGTACATTACTAGTTTGGACTGATGAATGGCTGACACTAACTAATGAGAGAACTATTTGAGTAAAGTATTTTATAAACGGAGTGGTAATGTTGTCAGAATGATTAGTGATTGCTGGAGTACATCCTGAGGTTTGATCAGGGAAAAAGAGTTTAGTGTAGACCTGAAAAGCTTTGGGTTGAGAAGGTGATGATGTTGTAGGTTTGTATAGTATGCTTTTCTGTCTGCCTTTATATGGTATTTGGTGCATTTTTAAGATGCCTGAAACATCATAAAATGGGAATTATTTTGAGATTTGTTTTGGGGCCATATTTTCTATGTTTTAGCTATTACATTCACAAGTTTATTTGCTTCTTTAGTTAACTATGAAGATGGATTGGATTTGACACTTTTTATTTTTAATGGAACTAACTAATTTACGATATTTAGGATTTTAGGAATATTGTGTTAAACTCAGACTGCTTCATCTATGGACAGAGTTTTTAGCATGTTTATGTTGTATCGTTTTCAATTGTCAGGTAGAGTATGCTCATGGAATGTGGAGAGGTTTGTATTTGCACAAATTAACACTGCTTATTAGTATGGGCATATTGTCTTATTGAGAAAGTAGGGCAATGGTCATTCATTGGTCAAGGAGCAGCTAGATGTAGCAATTTCGTTTAGTGATATAGTGAGAATCTATTCAAGAGATGGTGCTCTTTTGCTGTTTTTGTTAGACATGTTGATGCATTGAGTGAAGTTATGCAGATTTAGTGATTGAGTTAAGGAGGTTGAAGTTATTATTAGCCAGTCTGTGTTGAGGTCTCCAAGTATCATTGTTCCTTTGTGTAAATTCTGAGATAATCAGGACAGGCTATCTCCTGCAGTCATTGTATTATTGCCCAATGGGTTTTATAAGGCTACAGTGCACAGATTCATTTTATTGTTGAGTTTAAGTTTTGAAATAAGTAGTTCTATCTAACTCCTACCCCTTATCTCAATATCTCCTCAGTTCATGATATGACCAACAGCATACAACTCATTATCCTCTTAAGTATTCTTATTGCCCCTCTGCTTATATTAACCCATGCTACCTCCCCCCAACACCTTCTTAGACATATCATCTCCAAAATCTCTGTCCCTAACCAGACCCTCAAACAAACACAGTTACTCTGACATCTCATCCTCCTTGTTCAAATGTAACAACATATATCTAATTAAGCTAAAATTTTCTCCTACTAATACCAAATTTAAGTTAACTCCATTTACCCTACTTAAATCCACTTGACAAACTTACCTACAAACAGTTATACATCATCTCCTAGTACTATCTCCATGTGGAGATATTCATCCCACTCCTGGCCCCAATAACTCACCATCATCCATCCAACCTTCTGCCAATCAAAACCGATGTATAATAAGAGTAAATGCATGTAGTATCTGTAATAAAATGACTTAATTCCAAGCCTGGCTGTCTCATTATGCCCCCAGTATTGTAGCAGTAACAGAAATCTGGTTAAAACCACATATATCAGACACTGACATTATCCCATCAGGATACAATATCCTTCAAAACGATAGACTCCATAAAAAAGGCAGGGGTGTAGCATTAATCTATTGTGAGTTCTTAACAATTAGACCATTTCCCAAACCAGTCCTTACCTTTGGCAACACTGTATTATTACTTGCATCCCTACACATTAATAGTAATAAACAATTATGTGCTGCTGCACTATATATTCCGCCAGGCCAAAATATCCCTATTTTGGAAGACTTCCTATCCTGGGCAAACCACAATATATCCAATACAACTATCATTCTTGGTAACACAAATATTAATTGGCAAAACATAATCTCCAACTTCCCTCCAAATAATATAAACTTGCACAGGTTTGCACAGCTCATCACAGGCCCTAAATTCCCTAACATGGTTTTCTAGCTACATAAACAACAGAAAACAGTCTGTCAGTTGTCAAAATAAATAATCTGAATACCTGGTCAATAATACTTGGGTTCCCCAAGGATTTATTCTGGGGCCTCTGTTTTTTAATATTTTCATTAATAATCTTAACAAAACATGCCAACAAAGTACACTTGTCCAATATGCCAATGATTCCACTATCATCTCCTGTTCTAGCAATTTCTCTGATCTCCTTAGGATAACACAAAATGCCTTTATATCTACAAAAACCTGGCTAAACAATGAACAGCTATTACTGAACCCCAAAAAATCTAAGTTCTTACTATTCACAACAAAACCACCAACTTCAGACTTTAAAATTTACTCAGAAAACAACATGGAAATCGAACTAGTGATGACAGCAAAATTATTAGGTATAACTATTGATACACTGGATGGCGCAGTGGTGCAGCAGTAGTGTTGTGGCCTCACAGTAAGAGGTTCTCCAGTTCAATTCTTGGCTGAAGTGCCTTCTGTTCAGAGTTTGCATGTCCTCCCTGCATTTGTGTGGGTTTTCTCCAGGTACTCCGTTTTTTTCCCATGTTACAAAGACATGTGTCTGGAGTGTTTCTCCCTGGGCCTCTGCTGAAAATTGGCTTCATTCCAAGTCAGACTTTCCCGGTAAACAAATGTTAAATGAATAAATATTGATGAAAAACTCACCTTTGAGGAACCTGTTCTCAATACAATAAAAAAAAAAAAAACAAAAAAAATCCACTTCAAGCTAGACAAACTTTATTTGGATAAGCCAACCAAAATAAAACTTGCAAACACTCTACTTATCCCTTCCCTCGTCTATGGAAGTCCCATTTTCACCAATCTTCAAACATCTTTCAGTAATAAACTGCAATCATGTTACTATAAAATAGCAAAATTTGCCTCTGGGATGCCAAGCCGCACCCACCATCAGAACTGAACTGGTTTGAATTCCCCTATTACCTATATACCAACTAGCTCTTGCCCACAAACTGCTATATAAACCCAAATAACTGCCCTGCACTTCATTCTATCCTACAAGCACATATCTCAACCCAGAGTCTTCGGTCTACTAACAAACAGCTTTTAAGTATATCTAAAACAAAAGAGATGGACAAAGCCTATATTCCTATACCATTGCCAGATTATGGAATGACTTGCCTTCCTCTATCACTCAACTAGACTGATTAAAAACTTTCAAATCTGCAAAAAATGCCACTACCTGAATAATTATATCTGTTCCTGTGTGCAACTAAACCATCATAAGCAAATAAAATGTAATGCCCCGGTCTTTTCCCTTTCCTGCCTTACATAACTCCTCTCAGCCTTCCTAAGAACTTTTTCGATAGCAACTAACATATTTTAATCTCTCTGCCTACTCCTAGGCAAAGTCTTGAACCTCCTAAGTATTTAAAGAACTGTTACCTTGAAGCAAATTACAATCTTTATTTGAAGGCTTTTTATTCTTAAAGTGCTGTATGTTAAATATTAATAGCCAATGTAATTTTTACAAAGCTTATGTTCATTGTCTATTTTACCTTTAAAATATTCTATATATTTTGTAGAGCTTTTCTTCCCAGGCCTCCACTGAAAATGAGTTTCTAAAACAGTGGACTTTTCCGGTCAACAAATGTCAATAATAAATAAATGAATACATATTACTAAATTGGGGAGTGGTATGGAGCTTGCGATTTACTTGAGCGTTTTTGTAGATTATGGTTATGCCCTTGGATCTTTGATATTTTGTATCTTGTCTAAAGATATTGTAACCTGGTGGGAGGATTTCTTTGTTTTTTATTTCTAATTTTAGCCAAGTTCCTGTGGCAAATAGTATTTTTGGGAAGTGGAAAGCTAAGAATGCTTGAAGAATCTTAGGCGTAGTGGTTAGGGTGCTCACTTTATAAGCAGAATATGTAGCGTTTGATTCTCACATGGGGTAACTGGCTGGGCTTGGAATGGCTCACAAAGACAATTAGCCTGATTCCAATTTAAGGGTGGGAGTTTGGCGTAGTGGTTAAGGAGTTCACCTTATAGGCACAAAGAGCAGGGTTTGATTCTCACATGGGGTAACTGGCTGGGCCTAGAATGGCCCACAAGGGCAATTAGCCTAGTGCTAATTTATGAACTTATTGGGTGGGAGATTGGCATAATGGTTAATGTGTTTACCTTACAGACACAAGGTGCAGGGTTTGATTCTCACATAGGGTAGCTGCCTAGGCATAAAATGACCCACACAGGGCAATTACAGTAGCGCTATGCTATGAACCTATCAATCAGTTACTTTGTTGGATGCATTTCTTAACTTGATGTTAGGAATTAATAAGCCTGATTTTGAACTGGAGGGATTGGAGCTAGGGGTTAACTGTGTTATTGCGGGGTGAGTTCTATAGCCAGAGGATGCTGTTGAACCAGAAGTTTGGTTAATGTCACTACTAATGTAAAGATGAGATATAAAGTATTGATGGGGGGATCAAGGGAGTCCATATTTTTAAACGATGAGCATAGGCTTGTTTTTTGACATAAGTGTACTTTAAGAAGATAATATATTCCATGTGGAAGGCTGATGCGATTGTTTATAATTTGATGAGTAATAGTGTAACATGGCTCTATATTATGTGCTCAAAGAGACTTTTCTTCAAACATATAATTATAAAAACCTAAAGAGCGAATGCTGTAAAGCGAGAATGGCCACGTCCGTGAATTCTTTCTTCGGGGAAAAAATTCAGTTGGCCGTTATCGGGACTTGACATTTTCCTCAAAGAAGAGCGATCTTGGAGTTGGTATATTTAGTTAGGGGGTGTGGGGGGGCACAGCCCCCACATTGGGGGTGTGGTGGGCTAAGTCCCTCACTAGATTAGGGTTTTAAAGTTTGTATTTTTTGTGTATGACCCCGTGAATTTTTCCCAAGGAAAAAATTTGCAAGCATGGCTATTTGTGCTTTAGAGCATTTGCTCTTTAGGTGTTGATGATTATATGTTTGAAGAAAAGTTTCTTAGAGCATATAATATAGACCCGTGTAACATATATTGACCGGTGGGATACAGGTGATCATCGAGAATTTTGGTGGTGCCATGTTAAATGTGTAAATATGATTAGTGGGAGTAGGTAGGATTGTGTAGGAGGAGGAGGACACAGATAAAGGGAATAAGAAGAGTTGAGGAAGCTGAGGCATGAAAGAGAACCATTTGAAGTACGCACAAAATGGAATAATGTCAGAAAGTTTGAGATTGAGATGTAATATTATAAATAGCAGGAGAATACAGAAGTAGTATTATGAATAGCAAGAAATGAGGTGATTCTTGAAGACTGATTTGTAAGGCAAGTAGATTAGGTTATGCTGGTTAAAATTAGGTGAGTGATAATACAGTAAAGGATAGTAGTGAATTTAGTTTAGAGGTTAGAAACTGTAGGAGTAGTATTTTACAGTAGCAAGGTTCAGGCGGGTAACAGAGCAGGGGAGGGGATGATTAAGCAACAATCTGTAGAGGAAGGGATGTGTCTTGATTAGAGAGAGAGAGAAGCATGCTGTTCAACAGAGGAAGATATTTCTTCTGTAATAGTTCCTTAGTCTTTGTTCATTTTTATGACTGTCTGGAGGAAGATCCCATTTGACCAGCTCAACCCAATGATGGGAACAAATAGGCTCATAGACTTTAAGCAGATCTGATGGTCAGCAGGCTGTGGGGTCAGAAAAATGAAATGAAATGTTATCTCTTTCTTCCCTGAATTGTACACACTTGAATAAGTCTCATATGTACCCTATATGGCTAGCTCCTGTTTTAATTGTTAAAATCTGACGGAATATGCAATTATTCATTCTGATTCACACATATGGAAAAAGACAACCTTTATCACAATGTTACTAGTGTACACCACCACCACCTCAAGTAGCCCTTATACTGTACAATCAGGAGATGGAGCAGCATGTTTCTTTTCATACTGATAATCCATGTACCAAAATGCCTCGTTGTTCCTTGTTATCTGATTAATTAGCTGCACTCCACCTTTCTTCTTTCTCTTTTTTCATTCAGTTAACCTGATAACAAAATCATAAAACTATCTCATGGTGTACATTGTCTTGTAAATAAACATTCCATCGACAACATCCGATTTCCTTTGGAAGATAGTCATTTTTAATCAGTATGACGTATAATACATTTGGAGTTGACACTAAGTGAAAACCAGATGTAGGCACGCTACCACAGTACATATACCAAACTGACATGGACCAGGAGCTTACATTACATAGTTTAACCATTTTTATGTATTTTAGGTAATGAAATGTGCCTGTAGTTAGGTTTACTGTTGTTTGCGGGATGGGAGTTTTCAGAATCCTTTTACATTAATTCTGTTGTTCATGTTTGATATTTTTAGTGCATGCTGTATAAACATTTCATGGTTTTATACTGGTTTACAGTAAGGAATACTATCTGAATGTGATTTTAGTGTTGTAGTTTTGGACAATGTAGTTGGAAGGCTGGGGATAAATTTGCACTACCATGGGAAAAGGGCAATTTCTCCTGACCCCCACTGTACTGCAATCTCAGTAAAAACACTTTGCCTTTTCAGAAAGTTGATCATATGATCTCAAGCGTATGGAGTTTTACTAAAAGTCGATGTTCTGCTATAAACCCATATATAAGTGGATATACTTACTATTATCAAAACACCTGAATGAAGATGTCAGTAATGTCAAACACAAAAGGTCCAAAATACAAATGCTGACAGTGCACTGCACATGCACAAGGAAAATACTCTTTTCATGCAAACTAAACATTAACAAAATGACAAAATCATATTTTTTTGCAGGGGGAGCAAGTCTGATCCCACCCTCAACACTCCTGCTAATTATATATATGCTAAGTACAATATTGCACAATCCCTGTGGAAGAAGCATATTTCATATCCTTGGCCAGGTTTATTCCACCAGTCAGTTTATGTCACACCATGCCAGTCTTGTACATCTGTCAATCATCTGCTTTTTTGACCAAAGTATGTTAGCAAAACAGATGTCGACATATGGGAATTTCAACCATAGTAAACACGTGTGTGTGTGTGTTTGTGTGTGTGTGTGTGTGTGTGTGTGTGTGTGTGTGTGTGTGTATGTATATATATATATATATATATATATATATATATATATATATATATATATATATGGATCTACTTCACATGACAAAAAACTCATTTGACAGAATCTCATTTGACTGAGACCAAAATATCTAATGTTCAAAATACTGAAAACTCATTTGACTGAATCTCATTTCATTGAAAACTTACAATGCTGAATTTCAAAATATTAAATTTTAAACCATATATATGCATACTTACAACAGAACTTAAAAACAAATTACTTAACCTCTTAACAGAAACCGGATGATATGCCACTACTGCTGGGAATGCACAAAACATCTGCCATATACTTCCCATAAAAACATAAGGACCCATAACCACATTTAGAAACACTACAACACTACAACACTACTTTCTACATGACTATCAGTATTCTGACAGTCAGCACTTTAAGTTACAGTAATTCTATTTATCACAAGCAAATCACAGGTGAAGGGAAACCCACATCATGTCTATGGCTTAAAATTCAGTGAAATGAGATTCAGTCAAGTAAGTTTTCAGTATTTTGAAAATTAGGTATTTTGGTCTTGATCAAATGAAATTCTGTCATATGAGTGTTTGTGTGTGTGTAGACCCGTAGTTATTATATGTGTGTGTATATATATATATATATATATATATATATATATATATATATATATATATATATATATATATATATATATATATATATATATATATATATATATATATATATATATATATATATATATGTGTGTGTGTGTGTGTGTGTGTGTGTGTGTGTGTGTGTGTGTGTTTGTGTGTGAGTATGTGAAAGTGTGTACCCAATGGGTAAAATGTTGAATGAGATTTAATTAATGCATGGATTATTTAACTAAATATTGTTGAATCCCCTTTCTTAACCACTAAGTGCAGTGACAAAACTGCTAGCCCCCTTACAGGAACCATGATAAGCCTATTTTATTTATTCAATGTTTTGTGATTGTCTGTAAGAAGCTCAAGATTTGGAGTTTCTATTTTGTGTCATATATATATATATTGGAAGAAAATATATATATATATATATATATATATATGGATCTATTCACAGAACACATCTGGAATGTTTAAGGAAATGTACAGATGTTAGTTATTGTGTGGTTAAGAAAAGGGATCCAGTTGGAAAACTGTTGTACCATTTAGAACAGAATTGTGTAAATGCAAACCTTTAGTGCAAGATACTGTGAATACAGTGACGGAGATGAAAACTGATGAGTTATTCAGACAAGCCAGGGCTGAGAGAAGAATATAATATTATTTATTTGACTGTTTGTGATGCTATTAAAATTAACTGGAGGGCTTTGACATCTATTGAGCAATGCAGGAGCCTGTGGGTTTTCAACCATTACTTTCTGGTATGATAATATTAATACAAAAGCATCACAAAAGCAGGGATGCACATGCTCGTATGTGATCTGCCGTATGTTCAGATACATGACTGTTAACCTTATTTTTAAGTTAGTACGAAATATTGTGCTATTGGTAGTTCTGAACAGTATTTTGTTTATTTTATCTTTATTTTACTTTTGTTTACCAGGTTTTCTCACTGAGTCTAGTTGAAAATTCCTTTTCAGGATAGGCCCGGGTAGAAAAGCTTAAACATATGACACCCTATTTTAAGCAGGCATTCAGTAATTGTATGAACAGATATTAAATAGTACATCTTAACAATATAACATATATTTGATAATAACAATTACATTCCTATGAAATAAAGACAATTATTATAGTATAAAAGATATTTATGCATTTAGTAGATGTTGATCATTGAGCATTTCAAGAGGCACATTAGTGTTTTTGTCAAATGCATAATATATGTTATTATGACTAGTGCTTAGAAATTTAATGGAATTGAAGTGAGGGAAGAAACATGGTATGTAGATGATGTTAATATTGTAGTAAAGGGGTGAGGAATGAAGCAGGTTCTGAGAAAATTATATATGGCTATCTTGAGGTTTGCATTGAAAGCATAGAGTGGGGAGGAGGCTAGCAGGGTCACATGCACTATTTATATGTCTCATAGTCATTAGCAAAACAATTCATATATTGGTAAAGACTGGTTGTGGGGTATAGCATTCTGAATAAAGAGAAATGCTATGACAATATTGCAAGATGAAGATTACAGTGGCATTTATCTTGAGCATAAACAGCTGAAGAGCTATTGGTTACATTTTAGTTGTGTTATAAATGAGTTTACATTCTTAAATGGAACTTAGTGGTAGTGGGGTTTGAATATAGAGAGTCAACTGTGGTACTAGATTTGGTTATAGTTATTAGGGAATTCTTGTACACCCAGAATTAAAAGTCAAAATGAGAAACGGAGAGCGAAATCCAAGTATTTAAGCCACAGTTTATTCAGACAAAGTTCCACAAAATAAATATAAATATATACCACTCTATATGACACTCTGTACAGAGTGGTATATATTTATTTCGTGGAATGTTCTCTGAATAAACTGTGGCTTAAATACTTGGATTTCGCTCTCCGTTTCTCATTTTGACTTTTAATTCTGGTTTGGAGTTTAGTACCACCGTTTTTGTTTTGAATTCTTGTACAACATTGCATTCTATTTGGGGAGAAGTGGTGTATTAAGTTGTTAAGGACTGGGTAATTTTCTGGCTTACAGAGAAATCTGTATATTGGAGTTAGCTGAGAAACAGCTAGGTGATGTGGTAGTTCTAACCAGTTTAATTCCTTGAGAGTGAGGCAGTGGTATGTTCAGTTGTTATAGTTTACTACAAATTTGTCTGTTTTATTATAACATAACTCATGTTTGGACAGTTATGGGACTTGAAGGTTAGTGAAGGCTGAGGGCAGCATAGGGGAGAGATGGCAGTATGAAAGTAGAGGCATGTATGCCTGGTTATGTTCAATGAGGTAGGTTTTTACACTGTATACTGTACCAAGTGTCTGATTTTTTTAAACACAGAATATAAAATGCCAAAGCAAAACATGTTTATGTAGCCATATTCATGTCGTAGATCATCTAAATGCTATTTATTAGACATAAAGATGACTGCAATGTACTTTATAATCATTTAATTGCATTTAGTAACAAAAACAGAGTATTTTCATTAGGGAAAAAGTTAAGCTTGATGGTAGGAGTGGTAGGAGTAAGGACATACAAATGAAATTGAGGAGAAGCAAATGACTGTGGCAGATCAAATTGGCATCAGATAGCTTACCAGGCTGAAATGGTTATAGTAGTGTGAAACTGTAGGCAAAGGGCAGAAGGATGAAATAGTTTATTTAAGGCTTATTAAAGAAATATTAATTATCAAATCTGTATTTCTATAAGTTTACATTTTTGGAAGTAATATTTATAATTGTGTAAATTTAGTTACAGTAATTTTACTTGTCATCTGAATTAGTCATGTGATGTTTTCCATGACATGTTTAAATGCCTGTTGAGTCATGTCATTTATTTGTTATAACAAGCCTGTTATGTACTGAATGAATAAGGGCAAAAGTGCTAGACTGTTTTGTCCGCTTGTACTGCATTTTTATTTTAAAACCTATATATATGTGTGTAAATATATATATTTATATATATATATATATATATATATATATATATATAGATAGATATATATATATGTGTGTGCGTGTGTGTGTGTGTGTGTGTGTGTGTGTGTGTGTGTGTGTGTGTGTGTGTGTGTGTGTGTGTGTGTGTGTGTGTGTGTGTGTGTGTGTGTGTGTGTGTGTGTGTGTGTGTGTGTGTGTGTGTGTGTGTGTGTGTGTGTGTGTGTGTGTGTGTATATAGACAGATATAAATAAACATTCACATAGTTAATTCTTTTTATTTTATTTTTATTGAAATGGAAAGTGCTGGCGATGTTCAGCTGAGTCCTGTATTGTTGTAAGCTGTACATGCAACTTAGACAAGAGTTTGACTCTCCTTTTCCAACTGTTATG
The DNA here is from genome assembly GCF_019279795.1 of Protopterus annectens. Lineage (NCBI taxonomy): Eukaryota > Metazoa > Chordata > Ceratodontiformes > Protopteridae > Protopterus > Protopterus annectens. Next base: position 546,088,505 of record NC_056732.1, on the reverse strand, counting down.
CGATGACAAGAGTTCGCAGATTTCAAGTTGCTGGTGATGGCGGAGGTCATATGTCTGCCTTTCAAAAATATGTCTTTAATTTATTTATTTATGTATTGATGTATGTTATAACATGCTTAATTGCCTCACTTCATCTCATCTCCAAAAACATATCCAACTGATTTACACCTAGCTTCCTCTCACTACCACATATACTACTCACTCAGTCTCCTCTCTTACTCCCCTATCTTCCCATTCCATCCATTTAGCCCTTCTGGCTTGTTTCACCTTCATGTGGAGCTTCTGTTTTATATCTGTTTGAGTTTAGTACAATATTTGTATATAAGATTTAGGTATATGAGTTTAGAACAGTATCTGCTTGAGCTTAGTACTATCTGTATATACATGCACCCTTTATTCTTAGCCTTTAGCTAGATATTGGTGTATCTCTTCAAAACTATGTTTCATATTGTATATATATATATATATATATATATATATATATATCTAATGTATGCTGCGGTATGTATTATTTACTATTGTATGTATATTCAATTGTTCTTCATGTACTCTGCTGCTCATTTATTGTTCTGTGGAGCTTTTCTCCCCTAGCCTCCACTGAAAAAGGACCTATGAACAGTTGGAATTTCCCAGTAAACAAATATAAATAAATAAAATAAAAAAAAAAATAAATACGTGTATGTATTTATTTACTTATTTATTGAGTTGAAAATGCTATTCAGTGTAAAACCTTTAATAAAATAGGTTCCAAGAGAAGTTAGTTTTTATTAATCACTGTAAGCTGTTTAATCTCTAGAAATGCTATGTTACTGCACTACAGATGTTCTTCATTCATTCGTTCATTCTAATTATCTGCTGATCCAATTTGAGACCATGTGGAGCCAGACCCTACTCTAGCACTCAGTGACTGCAAAAAAGAGGGGCTGCTTTTTTTTTCCTGCAGCTGAACATTGGCTGCCACTTGTTCCATGTCTGCTGGGCATTTCCTGATACTGCCACACTTATTCCACCCCAAGATAGGGGCCAGTGAGGATCAAGACTGACAGATTATTCACTTCTTATCCTAACACCCCTTTTCCCACTTGCACATGCTTGTGCAATGGGGATGTGTTGAGCATCTTCTCTCCACTCCAGCAATTCATCCAGTTTCCCCAGCTATTCACATTTTAGGACATAACCACTTAATTGTCCCATTAGTGTGTGTGTGTGTGTGTGTGTGTGTGTGTGTGTGTGTGTGTGTGTGTGTGTGTGTGTGTGTGTGTGTGTGCGTGCACGCGGGTGTGCATGTGTTTGTGAGTGTATGAATGTGTGCATGTATAAATAGAGACATATAGTTTAATATATTTCGTCATTCAGTAAATAGGAGGACCATAGCATCTCATGTCTGATGTAATCATTTATAGTATGGAAGTCTGTAAAGCCTGCTCAGACAAAGAATGCTTCTCTGTACCCTGGTCAGCAGTAATGAGAGAGAGAAGCACTTATATGTGGACTCACCTTCCTCTGTAAGCCTGTCGGAACCACTGCTACGAGACATAAACAGTTTTCTAACAGACCAAACTGAATAACTGGTTAGGTGTGGAGTTTATTTGTAACTGTTTTTTTTTTTTTTGCGTCTGAAACATGAGTTGACCATAGACACATCCATCAGAAGAAATCCTTTTGTTTAGTGCCAATGCTTTGCCTTTGAGATGCACCCACAGTGTAGCTCAGTTTATTTATTTATTTATTAATTTATGTCTTTATATTTGTTTACCAGGGTTGTGCACTGATCAATGTTGAACAATTTCAGGATCAGCCTGGGTGAAATAAAAAAGATTTCACAGACAATACAGAAATGTAAGCAATAACAAGAGTACTTCAGATTAATTGTGCAGAAATAACTGTGTATGTGGATTTTAGTGAACATGCACAGTCCAATGTACAATCAAGCAGCGTGTAATGTACAATATATACATTAGCTTCTAATTCAGTGAATTTTAAAAGAGGTGAGGAGAAGAAACCTGGAAAAGAGATAGGTTAGTTGATATATCTTGTGTTGAAGTAGGAGAATTTGGCTTGGATGAAGAAGTGTTTTTTGAGTTGCATTATGAATTTGTAACAACTGTTGATTCCCTTAATATCGATACAGAGAGCTTGCAAAAAAAGGTGCTTGAGAGGAGAAAGCATGTGCAGGGCTGTGGAGGTTGGTTCTAGGGGTAATGAGAGTTGGTGTGGCTTGTGAGTAGTATCTCAAGTTGTATGAGGAGTTTTTTAGTGAAGATAAGCTGCAAGGGAAGTAAATTTGTAGAGCTGGAGTAGAGTATAAAGTTGGGATCCTAAAAGTAGGTTCAATCTTTGTTCTATGGGTAGCCACTTGGCTTTTTATAGGGCGATACTATGATGCTGACAGAGGGGTGAGTTTCTAATGAACAAGCAGATGCTGTTGAGATATTATGGGTGTGGTAATGTTTTTTTTTTTTTGGATGCAGAAGCAAAAAGTTGGGAGCCCATATTCAAGTTGAGAAAAGAAAACTTCTTGGCCAATGACTGCTCTAGCTGATTGGGATAGGAAAAAGGAGATCTTTTTGGTCCAGAAGAGGAGGGAGTTTATTTTGCCTATTTGGGAATGGGAGTTTAGTGACTGATCAAGGCATAGTTCTAGGTATTTGAAAGTGGTGGTTGTTTCTGTGGAATAGTAGTGTACGCCAAAGACAGTTAAAGAGTCAGGTACTTGGGGAATTTAATGTGGAATTCCAAAAAGCATAGTTTTGGTCTAGGTGGGGTTGAGAAGTAGTTTATGGTTTATGACTCATTGGTGGAGCTCATGTAACTTTGACTGGAGTTAATATTGAATGTTGGTGTGAAAGTGGCGTGATCAGTAAATGACCATGTCATCAGCATAGAGGATAAATAGAAGATGGGGGGGCACAAGGAATATTGTTAATGAATACAAAGAAGAGGAGGGAGGCAACAATGGATCCTTATGATATACTTTTGGCAATAGGTACAAATTCTGATTAGGCAACTTGAAACAACTCACAAAAGACATTCCGTGGTCATATATAGAACACAGTAGTTTAAATCTCACTGATGATATTATAAACTCCTCTATATAAAAACTAAATTTATCAATAAAATATCTACAACAGTTCGTACTTTGGAATGTACATGTGCAATATTCATAAAAAAGTGTTCCCATAGTCCATTAAAACTTCTGTTGATAAGCAATCCTTAATAATCTGTTAGTTAAGTATTTTAATACAATAAAAATTGAACAATTGTTAAATACAGTGTTAAAAAACAGTGTTAAAAGAACTAGTGTATATCAAACACAGCATTAAAAATAATGTTAAAAAATAATGTTAAAAAATTCCCTCAAAAACTATTGATACTTGTGATTCACTTCATGAGGACATTTAGTGTTTAATTAACAAAGGTTTTACTGCTATAGAATCATTCAAACCAGGTGCTGTGGCTGCGTCAGTAAATAACTGCCACCATATTTCTTTGTAACTTAATAAATCTTTAATACTACCCCCTCTTAATTCTGGTTTGATATGTTCTGTATTTAAAAAAAACACATTAACTTTTTTTACACACAATGAATGTTATATTGTGGTTAGATAGTCAACATATCACATTAAGATACATATTTTTTGAATAAATGAAATTAATTAACAACACACTTCAATCAATTGTATTAATAATGAATCTATTTTATATTATGTAATATTATGGATTATATTACTATTAATTATTTATTGTTTTATTTATTTATTTACATATTTATATTTACACCATAATATTTATATACATTATCAATTTTAACGTATTTTTATCAGTAAACCACACTCAATATAAACATTGCACACGAATTTCTAATGTCATAATTCTTTATATATATATATTTTCTTATATATATATATATATTTTAACCTCACAACAATTGTTCAGTTTTTATTGTATTAATATACTTAACTAACAGATTATTAAGGGTTACCTATCAACAGAAGTTTTAATGGATTATGGGAACACTTTTTATGAATATTGCACATGCACATTCCAAAGCACGAACTGTTGTAGATATTTTATTGATGAATTTTGTTTTTTTAGTGTTATTGTTATTTATTTAGTGCATATATAGAGGAGTTTATAATATCATCAGTGAGATTTATATATTTTTTATTCACACAAATCCACTTGTATAATTCTTAAGTACAATTTCCAGTAGTTGTTAAGGTTATTTAAATTGTGGATTTCAAAACTACTGTGTTCTGAAGAAGCTACATATGTTAGGTGTAACATTGGGTTATACATGCACCACGGAATGTCTTTGTGAGTTGTTTCAATAAACTCATTTTGTTGCCTGAGAAGATAGCGCAGTGTCATTCATTTAAATTGGGTTTGTTTTTCCTCGCAATGCTTAATTTCTACAAATTCTGATTAGAAGGATATTATTTTAACTATGAATTGTGAGTCACTGAGATTTTAAACCAGGTGCCTGGACTGATACAAATTTCAGTTATATTGGTTTGGGAAAGACAGTGGTCAATGAGATCAAATGACTTGGTAATGTTTATAAATAGGGCACCTGTAAGGAGGCCACTATCAAAGTTTAGTAGAATGTTATCAGTTAGCAACCAAAGTTCTGTCATAATACTTCCTTCCGGCAAGGAATGCATGTTATTTGCATGTGAGGAGATGGTACTGTTGAATACAGAGGGACAACTGGGTGTAAACTATCTTTTTAAGAAGTTTGCCCAGAACTGGGAGGATAGATGTTGGATGGAAGTGAGTGATATCTTCTGGGCTGGTTTGCTTTGTGTGGGATTTAACTAGAATAGTTTTCCAAATTTGTGGCATGATAGGATAGTCACGCTTATCTGTTCCATCCATGACACCCACTTTCCTTTTATAATGACAACAGCCTCTGTGCTATGTTTTAGGCTGCGATCATGTCCCATGCCACATTACACTTTCAGCACTCCATGTGGCAATCAGCATAATGATGACAGATTTGTTTTGGCAGACAGCAGACAATGTAATATGAAATCCCATTTTTGAAGTCCCTTGCAGCAAATGAGATACTCTCTGCTCAGTATAGCAAAACGTGCACTCTGGTTTGTGGTGATAACTGTTTCTTTGCCAAATTTGAAGTTCAAGAGAAAATGTTTCTTAGTTCTTGAAGATACTGGGCAAGTTTAGGGCTGAAGTAGAAGTGATCCATAATTACCATATAAATCTGCTGAGGAAGGTGAAATATAATCTCTCTGGTGTCTAGCCCTGACTTAGACTGTTCACACTGATTTTTGTTTCTTAGAAGCTTGATTCTATATAAAGGGACTGGGATGGGTTGATTTATTTTATTTTACATTTGTTTATTGGGGTAGCACACTGATCACAATTGATCATCTGCAAGTACTACCTGAGTGAAATAATCTAAAAAGAAAAAAAAGTGGAATGGAGCGGCAGTAAATTGCACATACCAAAACAGAACAGAAAGTGACAATATTTAACAGAAGCTGTGCAGCAGCAATTAATATATGTATCAACAATTATGAAAGAAATGCCCATTTTACGTGCTTATATTTCAGGTTTACATCATGGTGAAAATCTTGTGAGGCAATGAGGGTCAGTACAGGGGACATAGGGAAGAAGGAATTAAGAGCTGTTAGTAACTGAGAGATGGTGAGGTTGTGAGATTGTAAGACCCTTATCTGTTGTGTTCTACTGTCTGGCAAGAGTTGTTTGAATTAATGTGGAGGGATTTTTTTATGTTCGGCTCTGAAGGTGGTTATGAGGGATTGTAGTTCCCTTTGGTTAGGGTGTGGTTTATGGGGGATTGAGTGGGGAGGGGTTGCTTGGGAGAAGCGTCTAAGGTTATAGTGTACATATCTGGCATATGATTTGGTAGCTAGAGGTCAAATAAGGCTAGAGAAGTATGAAGATGAGAGACCCTAGTAGCTAGTCTACTCTGTGCTGACCTAGCAGCCATTTGGATTTTTTTGAGGACGAGGCAGTGGTGCTCATGAGAGAGTGAGTTAGTGACAGATTTTGTTTTCGATAATCTGTAGTTATGAGTTTTTCTTAGAGGATGTGGCTATTGTGGCTAGTCTGTATTCAAATTAGACCAGGGGGGCATCTTTTCATATTGTTTACCTAGCTAGTCAGGATAGGTAGGGCAAGATTTTCCTGACACAAAAAGAGTGAACTAACAGCTTTCCCTTTTTTCCCAAAGTATGGCTATGGAATGCTAATGACTGGTCTAGCCACAACCCAAGGTATTTGAAGGAGTTGCTTGTTCCTAAAGGGTAGTGATATTGAGTTACTTCTGTGATTTTTTTAATGCATTTCGCTATTGTAGGGTTAAGTATTAGTTTCTTATTAATGAGAGAGTAATTGTAGGAGATGTGGTTGTGGTCGGACCTAAAGATTATACATCATCAGCACAGAAGATGAGTGTGAAGGTCACAAAAAAGTTTATTAATGAAAACAGAAAATAGAAGATGAGTTATGATAGAACCTAGCTATTTAGGCAGGATATGCTATGACAGTGCTTAGCATAACAAGATGTCTCTAGTGCATTAGATATTCTTTTTTAGATATTAAAGGCCAAGGTATATTTTTCAATTGAGTCATGCAATAGAATGGAAGCAAACTATGTGACTCTCATTTACCTGCAACTAAATGTAAAAGTCACTGATTCTCTGAAGTTAATGTATTGCCTTCTATATAATGTGTGTACACGGTGAATTATAATTAAATGGGAGCATTAAAATTTGTTAAACTGTAGTGTAAGAAAACAGGCAATGTCTGATCACATTTTCGATTATTTTAATTCAAGAATTTTCCACCACAGTTAACCTTTGGTTGGATGGGTTATTTCCTTTTAAAGATGTATGCATTCTGCTTTATTTTTGTTTTGGCTTCATACGTAAGAGATGAATGAACCTATGACTAACTGCAGCCATGGAACTTCCATCAAACATTTTTCTAACAAAGTTCTGACATTTTACATTTTTTGTCACACATTTGTTCTGTATATATATATATATATATATATATATATATATATATATATATATATATATATATATGGGTCCCCTATGAAATCCCGAACGCACAGAATCCCGATGCCCAAAATACTTAGACGAAAAGCCTTAAACTCCACATTACTGAAAGACTAGAAGCCCGAAATTCGAAATTGCGAAACTAATACATACATACAACACACACACAAACATACACACACCCTCCTCCCATAATCAAACAAACTACCCTACACTAAAGATAAGCAGGGGGGCTTCACCCCCCCATGTGGGGGGCTGTGCCACCACACCCCCTACTTTATTAGTCTAACTCCGAGATCGCACAATCATATACACAAGGCAAACTCACACCCACACATTACAGTCTCACACACACACACACACACACACACACACACACACACACACACACACACACACACACACACACACACATACACACCACAATCACAACACACACTTACACACACTAAAGCCCCTCACAAACACACTTACACACACACATACTTACCTGATTCTGTGCATTCGGGATTTCGTAGGGGATCCACACACACATATATATATATATATATATATATAGATATATATATATATTTATATTTATATCTATATATATATATATATATATATATATATATATATATATATATATAGATAGATAGATATAGATATATAGCCATATATACCCAAGTATGTATATTCATAATCCAGATACTCAAATGCAAAGGCAGATTGTAAAAACCAAGACTTCATTATAATCAGTTTCTGCTTGGAGTGTTTGCACCTCAACCATTGCATTTAGTTGATTCTACTATCCATTTAGTTCCTTTTTTAGCTTAAACAAGTGGTCTCAGTCAATCATTTTTGTCTGCAACAGACTTCCATTTTTGTATAAATTAATGTCTTTGCTTACCTGTAACATATTCAAGATTAATGTTACAAGGAAGGTTCAGCTACAGATCACTTAAAACATGTCTTTCCAAGAAACTATTTAAGCAGACACATATCTTTTCTTCTTTATAGACTGCTTTAAATCTGAACTGCAGGACAGGGAACTCTTCTAAGTGAATTAGTTTCATTTCTTGTAATGTCATATTGTGATTTAAATATGTGAATGGTATTTTAAATCATCACAGCCTGTGAAAGAATATGTTTACTTGTAACTAGGCCTGAAAAAGATTTTGTAGTAATTGTTAAAATAAGCAACTGACTTACCTATGTATCTGTTTTTTTTCTGCATATGGCTGTTTGCAGATTCCACAAAGCCTGCCATAATGTGTGTGTGTCTACATATTTCAAATATAATACAAATAGAATGCTTGTCTGGTGGATGACAATGCAAGAAAATCTATGGTCCATTGCATGGAAAGCACACTGTTGTGAAAATGGAGGTTACACTGCAGGAGGGAAATTCTCTTTTTCTCCATGGTGCAGCGACCTCAGAGCTGATTTAATCAACTGACAGGTTGCATGGAAAAAGACCCCTGTATAAAGGTTAAGGATTTTCCACTTACAGGAGACAAATACCCCACAGGTTTCTCAAAAGCCTTTTCAAGCTGCTTTCTTTGTGAAAATGACATTTTCCATCCCATTCTCATGAAATGTACTCTAAACCTCAGTGAGATCGTTCTAGTCTCCAGTATGCTTGCTGCATCAATCAAGAGTATCATTCTGATCAGGTTTGAGTGCATAATGTAGAAATACCATATTATGTTAATTAACCAGGGAGTACTAAGAAATGCTGTACAGCTTGAGGTAAAACTGATCTCCGCTTTCTGCAAGATTTGCATGCTATTTTCCTTGCATCTCGTCCTTACTCTTAGCAAAACTTCAAAATTCTGCATTTGCAGACTAGGTAGCAAAAGCTATCCATATCATTATATCAGTCATTCAAATGCATATAATGTGCTTATGATTCTACCTTGTATAAACCTAAGCTACAATATTATACAATAATTACTGACTTGACGCTTGCCTCTAAAATGATTGCTGTGTTTATTGAATCAGAATTAGAGCAAGTGGCAAAGGCAGCCCATTCATTATTACTCAAACTACAGTGGGATTCTAAGCCACTCTGGTGGCATAGAAGGATAAGCCCTAACTGTGGCCCAGTCAGCTTGGGTTCAGTTAGCAGCTGGGGCCACTGACAGAACAGCAGGGAGGGATGGGTGTGCTCATCCCAGGTGGCAAGATGATCATTGGTGATGTTCCCTTTGGGAGACATAGTCCAAAGAGAGTAGTTGCTCTCTGATGAATCCACGAGTGTGGTAGGTGTGGCAGGGAATTGGTTGGGCATCTTAAACAACCCCCAGGGCAAATTTGGAGACAACCAAGCCCCCAAGATACCCTTAGGAACCACAACCAGACCCAGCAATATTTGAGTAAGTCTGGGGGGTCAGGTGGAGACAAGCTGGTAGACTGGATGTAGAAGTGGGACACTGAAGGCCAGGATGGTGACAATGATGTCTAAAAGAGATAAAAAAAAATAAGTAAATAAAAAAATACAGTGGGCTTCTTAAGTGTTAAAGTCAAGTACTAACCAGAACATGGCAGCCAGAACTGAAAGATGCGACAGTTTCAATTTTATTAGCAGTGCGGTAAAACCTGAACTGATACCTAGTACACATGGCATAAAACAACTATCTCAAAATCCCTTAAAGGGTCACTTGAGCCAGTAAAATGCAGGAACCTGGGATCTTTGCACAAGCAGGACTGATGAGAGAGTGGTTTGCATAGATGATACCAAGTAAAGTATATATTATAGTTCTTAGAACTATTCAATCTATGTATGCAGAAAAAGGCAATTAATGCTGCTGTGTGTTTTGTCTGACTGTTATAAGGATGGAAGTGCATATCTATCTTAGTAAATTAGCTTCTTTTACAATAATGCATAATATACTACAAGAGGTCTCTTAGCAGACGTTTGACAAAATATGGCAGTGTTAGCAGTTCATGTATCTCAACATCGGTCCATATTGTATCAGTTAACCAGTCAGTCAGTCATTCATCCAATCAAAAGTTTCTTACATGTTTATGACTACGTCCTGCACAGTCATAACACGATACACAGATAAAATATTTTTTTTCCCATTTTTGTGTTGCGTTTTGGGAAAATCTTAAATACACTGACATACTGGTCCGTGTTCAAGTGTTTCAGCTCAGAATGAGCAATATAGACAAACCAAATACCAGCATTAGAAAAACACCAAAGCAGTATACTATTGAAAAATCACTTAAACTGTAAATATAAAGGATAAGCTGCTTTCATCCACACTCAGAGAAAGCAGCACAGCTCTCTTTTTGGATCAGTAACTCCTCTTATCAGCTCTCTTTCTGTTATGCTGAGTCACCAAAACCTCCTGAGTTGTTTGCTGCTCTCCCTCACTCTGCTTACATTGTGGAAAGGTGCAGTCAAATTATGGTTCAGTAGTTGATTTCAAGGCATGTGTTCCACTGATAGAAGTAACTGATATACACTTGCATTCTGAAATTTAGTTTATCTTGTTATTAGGATAGTTTTTCAGTTGTGTAAATAACTGAAAGAAGATGTGTGTCAGTTGAATATGTATTAATATGGCTGAAGTAAATCAATAAATTATTTTTCTAAACATCCCAAATGAAGTTTTATGCATTCAACAGGCTGGGCAGTAGACCGTGATGATTGAAGAACTATGGATGCGAGTCATGGGGTCTATCAGAGTTATCACTAAACAGAAATTATTTGAGGTGACCTGGAATTGACTAGGAGTGGTGAGTAATCTAGAGTTGCCACCTTTCGCTGCTGCTAAGATCAGACCAAGGATACAACCCTCGCACTCCCACAACCCCACCAAATTATTCTCCTCTCCCTCCCACTTTCCATCCATTTTGTGATGTCAATAACATTGCCAGATGAGGAGGAATGCCCTCTTTTTAGCATTCCTGATGTCTTCATTCTGTGGATTTACTATGCTTTTCCATAAAAAAGCATAGTAAATCTGCTGATTTGACAAACTACAATAGTCTGTTTCTTTTTTGAAACAGAATACAGGAGTTTGCATAGTGTTTTCTGGACTACCAGACAACTGGTTTGATTTCTTGATGGTCCAAAAAAAAAAAAAAAAAAAGGATAGGTGGCAACACTAAACAATGGATTAAGGTGGGTGCGAAGTATTGATTTGGTTAATGGGGGATACAAGTGGACTTAGACATACAAATGCTATAGATAAAATGTATGAATAATATTACAGAGACATGGAATTAATAAAGATATAGAAAATTACATACACCTGTATCCAGGATACCTTGTAATGTAATTGTGCATAAGTTTGAGCCTCTTAAAATAAAATAGAGTGAAGAGTTTTATTGAAATAGCAAACATCTGTTTAAACTATAACACAGGATATCCAAAATCAGATAAACTAATACAAAAGGTGGGATTTGAAATTTGAGTGGGAGGGAATCACATACTGTACCACAGGAACTAAAGCTCACAGACTTAACCCGCTGTGCAATTTGCCAGACTTAAAGTTTGAGTTCCCACTTTAGGACTGAACTCATGACAATAAGGAACATGAACTTCTGAAATCTGCATTTACTGTTAATGGCAAAGGGGATCTTGAAAGCCACACTCTTCAGAATGAAATATATCAAACTTGAATATTTATTCCTTATGTGGTCTCTGTTGAAGACCATACACAGCACTGAAGACAGCAGTATGACATACGATACCACAGTTTGTATTTAATCGTCTGTTTAGATGAATAATAACTGCTTATTATCTTCTGCCGACAGCCTTTGTTGTGCATGCCGAATATTACTTGTAAGTATCCTTGTATCTTTTTCTACTGTTGCAACTGCATCTCCTCCAACAGAGTAGTGTATACATTTATTGTATTGTTGCTATATATGTGCATTATTTTGCACTGAATTTAACTTAAAATCATTCCTACGATTTTGCCAGGTGTAATTTCATGCTTGGCTTTACTACAAAGAATATTCGCTAATGATGTACTAATTCAAAGAAAGTCCTAACTGTGTATGAATCGATAAAAAAGCCAAAATGTTTTACATCTGAATGTGTTATCTTCATTTATATAACACCTCTATGCAAGTATTTAATCTTTTGCGTATAAAGTATTTCTTCTCTTGTTTGTTTTATAGTCAATTGTGTTAATACGATTTCATGTTCTTTTTGTTAGAACTTCTGTCCCTTTGCCTTTATTGAAAAGGGACTTTTTAATTGCCCAGGTGTACTTTTCAAGTTATCAAATGCAATCAATCAATCAATGTAAGTGCTTGTTTAGGTTGTGCTTCTCTCTGAGTGTCCTGGATAAAGTGTTCTTATTTGTTTTATGTTACTCCATCGTTGTGCTTATGCATCATAATTAGATTCAAATCAACCTTTTGGCACTGCACTGAATTTCCACAGCAGTAAAGTCACATCTATGATGCCTCAGTAATGGGAAAATAAAGCAGTCAAAGATTCATTCAGGAGGCATGCAGCTAATAAAAAAAACAGCCTGCATCACAAGTCAGTATTTAATTGCAGTTCCTCTAAACATGAAAAAATCTTCTTCTCGAGTTTACACCTACCCCATATGACACAGTATAGATATATATATATATATATATATAGAGAGAGAGAGAGAGAGAGAGAGAGAGAACGGCAAGTGTATCCTGTGAAAACAAGAAATATAGCAAATATCATGAGATTTAGGACAAAAATGCATTTTCTATGTTTTGTCTAATTGTTGCATTAAGCAATTATTTTTGCATCTGGAACAATTTAGTTTGATATGGAAGTACTGAAACAACACAAATTATGTAGGTGTGAACATTTAATTTATAACAAAGTGAAGCTCATCCCTTTTCACTGTTTGTAGATACATATAGTCTGTCATGCAGAACCCCAGGTTTCCATAAAAATATCCACCTTTGGATATAAAAAATTGTGGCAACCCTATTTGCTCACTTTGAAGGAATTTACTTGCTAGATGTAACACTGCTAAAACTTTAAGCCAATTCCATTATTGCAGCTACTTTCCTTAAATGCTAGCTGTTTTTAATTCTGGGTGCAAAGTGGGAAGTTGGGGGGGCATGACAATGGCTGTGGGTCAATGAATGGCATACCACAGATAGTACTTCTCAATCATTATGCGCTGAATTTCCAGTAAGAAGTTCTCACTTGCAAAAAAAAAAAAAAAACAAGGCTTTAGCATGTAATGATTATGAGACCAGGCCAGCAGGCCTACCTACCACCTTACCTACTTAAAAAACATTGCAATTACTGTATTAATTCTAAGTGGGTAGCAAGATGCTGCAGAACCCATGACAGTATACTAAAGACAGTGCTTGACAATTATAACATATTGAAGTCATGTATTTTTTTTAAGTAAGAATTTTTTATTGAAAAAAATACTAGCCCACATAACACAACCAAATTAAGTCAGAAACAAACATCGTGAGAATACTTCACTTATGTATAAGACAGCAGGTGATTGAATTGCTTCTCTTTTTACCACTTTGCAAAAATAAATCTGAATATCTTGATGAACTATCCCAGTCAACATATAACTCTGTCCACATTAGGTTTTCTCACATTTATAAACTTTAGAAATACCCTCAGCACTGATAGCTTAGTTTGGGTATAAATGATACCATACCTCGACATGAAGATGTCAAAAACAGAATGTTATAGCAAACCCCATCTGGCTACTGGTAATGCCACTTCAAGTAACAAACACTAAGGGTGAGTGCCTCTGACTTTTTAGTACAAGCAGCAAGTATTATCTATATTTGAGCATGCTGTGTGTTCCATTGCTAAGTGTGGTGTGGGTAGGACAGGCCAAATGGAACAAAAGGCAATGGAAAGGAGTATACCTCTCAACTGTCCAGATTGTCACACAATGTCCAGATTTTTGCCTCATATTTTTGATCTTTTCTTCTTAAAGTTTGTGGTTTTCTGGCAAATCACCGAAGACTGAAGACACTAAATAATATCAGACTTCACATCTTTCAGAAAACTCATGCTAATACAAAAGTGTTTATTCTAGAAACTTTCTAATATAAGAGGAATATTTAAAATTGTCTCTATTTTTGGGCCTTTGTCCCTCATTATTTTGGCTTTGTACAGATTTCTTGTCCTAAGAGGTTGAGAGGTATGGAAAAGAGTTAGAAACTTGAGATGGCTGCACTAAAAGAAAGAAGTTTGAGGTGTGATGCAAGCAAAAACTTTGCCTGGGATAATGAAAAAAATAGAAACAAAATAAATTAAAATGTTTGATTAAAATAAATAAATAAAAAAAGAAAATATCCCCATCTACTGCAAGTGAAAAAAAAAACAAATGTCACCAATGTAAATTGAGATGCCTCAGTTGACAGATAGAATCAACTCTACTAGTGCTGCTAATTTAAGAGACAAATGGTGCCTTAGGAAAAATGTGAATGGAGTGAGACACTTTTTTTTCTTTTTACAAACTATACTATACAACTTCCAAGTGTTGAATGTTGTGCAACCTTGATGGAACTCAGAATTTGATGACTGCTAAGCTCCTACACGATTGTGCATCAGTCAGAAATGACATTTTGTTGACTTTTGATGCTGATGTTTATGCCCCCACCCAACCCCAAGCCAAAAGCAGCTGCCTAGGTAGTATTATACTGAATCAGGCCTGCAACCACAATGGCTAAGATATGTGGAGGTAGTAGTAGAATGGCTTTTTGGACTGTGGCTCATGGCTGGCAGTGAGCTTGAGAGGACATGACATGTTTCAGTATGTAATTTAGTCTATCAAAACTGTCACACGTGGGGCATGAACACCCTTAGGTCATCTTGTACAACTTGCATCACCCTCACTATCTGTAACATGGCTGAGATGGCACTAATCTGGCCTCCATGATGACCCTGCACAGATGCTTGGTTTTGGCCACTGACACACCAACATCAGGGAGAGGGTGGCAACCATTTCTTCACAGAGCATAATTACCTTCCCCACCTTGTGTGTAGCTATCTGTCTATGGTGGCAAGAAGCAATCCTAACATGTGACCACTAGGCAGTTATCTCACTTCACTGACCATTAATATCCCCAGTAATCTATCTTCTGTGTGTGATTTATCTCTTAGATATCCCCAGGAATAGATACTGTCTCCATGCTCTGTTTACTTTCCTAGTAGCCAGCATATACAATGTTCTCTCTAAATGTACCAGCTCATCCCCACCATCATCATCACATTTTGCAGACCCTCCAATATCAGGTGGAGACAGTTCCAAAAGAGGGATAAAGAATTACCAGCGAATATACAAAAGCACAATACACTGTGAAAGTGCAACTCAGGACCAGAGGTATGCATGACACTGAGAAGTACTAATAACAACATTTGCAAAAAGATATCTTAATTGCATATCTTGTATAGACAACCATTCTGGGTGAATCCCTGATGTTCCCATACACCAAAATTGATTCAGCTTTAACTCGTTTAAAGCTTAGTGACTCCTCCAGGTATTTCTCTAGTTACATCATACTAATATCAGCAGGCATCTAATAATGCCTGTCCATATTTACATTTATATTTTTAAAACCATTCTACATACAAGAGTTTGAAAATTTTCATTTTAAATCTCAAATGATGGACAGTACAACTGCACCGTTACTTGTTCTCTGCCTTGTGCAGCTGAAGAGGTATTAATTCTTGTTAATGTGCTATTTATTTATACTATCATAATTTTCATATTATTCTAAATATTTTAACAACCAAGTCACACAGATAGAACTGCTTCACCTCATATGAAAGCTGAAAGCTAAATGAACACAATTTGTTTGCAGTATACTTGTAGCATGAGTGATCACAAATATATTGTAACTTTTTTTACAAAATATTACAGAATTAATATTTATGATGTTCATTGTAAAATATAAAATCCAGTTTCAGACCTGGAACATAATGAACACTATGGCTGTAAATATTTGTTTGTGTTGAGGAGTTTGATATTTACACTTCTTTAGTAACCCTCTTTGGTTCCAGAGATATGCACATTTATTTGAAATATGGGGACATAACCTGATTTTGTCAAAATCCTTGGGCTGTAACCATTGAACGTTATACATCCAGTACTTTTTTGGAGGGAATACGTTGATAATTTGGTAGTGACAAAGTGGTCTGGATTACTTACCACTACTCTTAATCAGAAAAGATCTACATACATGAGGTATCTGCTGTAGAGACTGTTGCTGACCTCTAGAGCTCTGTCATAACATCCAGCACCACACTGTTGACCATATGATGGTGTCATTGCTTCTGATAGCAACTAGAAACTCCTTCCTCTCCAACAAACATGGTTCAACTACTGACATAGCAACTAGCATTCACTGACCTAACTTCCCATGCCAGGTGGGAAGCTCTTAGCTGAGCGCTGTGTGTTAGTTAAGCAACGCTGAGGTGCACTATTTCATAAATGTGGCCCTGGTCACCAGCTGCATTAATGTCCACCACCTGATATTTCAAAGGAGTCTATATTAAATCATTGAATGCTTAGAAAAGCGAACAATGATTTATCAACACCATGTAAGCCAAAGCTTACAAACTCGAATGCTTAGAACAGTGATTTTTTTCAAGTGAAAAAAATCGCTGCTCCAAAAAAAAAATGCACTTAAAACATAACATAAAGTGGGAGACTTCACCCCCACACCCCCTGACATGGGGGCTGTGCCCCCAACACACCTCCTACTTAAATATACAAACTCTGACAGTGACGAAAATGGCAACGTAATGGACGCGGCCAAGCAATTTCTTTCCGAGGGAAAAAATTTGCTTATATGCCGCTTCGTCATTTTGCCTTTTTGTTTTTTCAAGTTCGTCCAAGAAGCATTCAAAGAATGCATCTTCAGTCATCTAATAGGAACTCATTTCAAGGCACAGTATCAGTAGGTCTGGTCAACAGCATCCAGCTCAAACAGACATCAGCCTTTTAAAGAGAGGACCTGAATTAGCAACTCATTCTCTGCATAGGAGAACTTTGGTGTATGTGCATTTTTTCTAGCAATGTGGATAGGGTTTTTCTACGTTGTCTGTATTATGGCCTTTGTTCTGTAAGCATGGAACAATGATATTCACATCTTGTTTATGAGTGACCCCTGAAAACTGAAGAAAGAGAGATGACAGCGAAAACCCAAACTGGTAACCACAAAAATTTTTGTGACCCCTGGAAACTGCTTGCACTACCAGTCTCTGAGTTGGCCATATAGTATGCTGCTTGTGTGTTTGACAATCATATATGTCTCTCTACACTCTTTAGGTAATTTAGTGACAGCTGCCACAAAGCATCCTCTTGTAATGTTCAGTAAATATGTTTTCTGTATGAATGTCTAAGCACCTATAACAATGTAAGTGAACAAGGTGACATGACTGTTTTCTCTCAGATTTAAAAATATTTTCACAAATGACGTATATGGATAAGCTATACAACATGCAAATGTTTTTCTTAAAAGTAATTTCACAAGGCCTGCCACAATGTGTTGAGTCATACTCTGAGTAGGTGTTGATGGGTGTGTCTCCCATTATGCATAACAATCCTTCAGCTCAACAACTGCCTCATTGTTTCAGAGGCCTACTCAGTACACCTTTCCAAAAAACTTCAAACTACTCAAAAACATATTTCATATTATATAAACAACTACAGCAGCAGTTACAGGCAGCCATACTTGCTAAAATGAACTTATACCAAGCACGTACCTTGCACAAACTAAGATTTAGATTGCCTTAATAACTACTCTTAAGTTTCAGTTGTTGCAGGTTCACAAGTTGCCGCTCAACAAGCTCTTTTAAATTGTGGTTTCTGCCCCTAATTCTCCCTTAGATTAGCTGATTTTATTAGTTCTACAACAGAACCTAGTCCATCCAGCCCACCCTCCACCACTTATTACAGAATACACTTGGCATAATGGAAGGTCAGTTTCCTATTGTTTCTCCAGCCAGCCTGATTGACATGGGCGTCTTGAGGCAATGTAGCAATTGCCTCATGTATACAGACATCCTACTGCTCCTAAAACATGCAAATACAGTATGTGAAAGATGTATCTATACTATGAATCTGGAATCAGTGCTCTCTCTCTCTCGTAACAACATACCAAATACCAAGCAGACTGTGAGCACCAATACTTCACCTCCCACACATATCAAGCACAACAACACATAAACCTACACATGCAGAGGTACTCACTGGAGCAAAGACCTCCCAAGCACTAACCTTCTGCACACAATACAGTCCCAACAGTACATACTACACATAATAACACAAGCATCAGTGTCTCACCCAATAAACCCCAAGGGCAAAACATATCTAAGCCAAATGTCTTGGTCATAGGCGACTCCATAGTGAAACACACAGGTGTCCTCCTCAGTAAGCTGGACAAGGAGAGGGTCATGGTCCGCTGCCTGTCTGATTCTGGGATCCACCAAATCATGCACGCACTCAAGTCTCAAAACAAAAAGTACTGTTCTGACTTTCATAGTCCATGTTGGAGTGAATGACTTGAGAAGTATCTCTCTGTACTATATGAAGAGAGACTTGATGGAGCTTTCAGATTATGTGTTCCAGGCAGGTATGTCCCTAGCTCTAAGCAGCATTCTTCCTTCACCCAGGATGATGCCACAATAAAAACAAAAAATGATTGGCTTAGCCTCTGGTGTCAATCCAGAGTGATCCAGTATCTGACAGTCTGGAATGATATGGTCGACAGACCAAGCTGCTTTGCTAGACATGGTCTTCACCTGTTGCCTCTAGGCTTTAGGTTGCTGGGAAACATACTTGCCTCCCCATAACGACTTTTTTTAGGCATTGTCATAAGAATAAAATTCCCAAAATAAAAATATCCTCCAGAAACAAACTCAAAGTTATGCTGCTTAATGCTAGTAGTCTAAATGAGAAATTGCACTCAGTTGAAGCACTTCTCACCCTGGAATATGCTGAAGTCTGTGCAGTCAAAGATATATGGTTTTAAGGCTTCAGAGTGTACACATGCAGGGCTACAATGCCTTCCACTCATTCAGACCACACAATGAACATGAAAAAAACAAGGGAGGAAGAGTATCTATCTTCATTAAAGACATATACACCTCTAGACTGGTTAAACAGTACAACTCCCTAGAGTTACTTCAAGTCCAACTAACTTAGCCAAGGTCTGTGGGAAAGACTCCCCTCCATGTTATTGTTAGCTATAGGTCCCCACCATGAACCAAGAAAACCACACAGCCTACCTTGACCTACATGAATCACTGTCAGTACTACCAAATGTTATGGACATGGGTGACTTTAACTATCCTTACATTGACTGGTTAACATATGTGAGCACAAATGTACTCATTCAAAGGTTTCTGGACTTTGTTAGCACACATTTTCTGGAGCAGATATTCAGCACTCCCACAAGGGGCTCTAATATTCTTGGCACAGTGCTCACCAACATGGAGGACTGCTGCACCACCCCATGTGTGGGGCCTTCCTGGTAAAGTCTGAACATAAATCGGTCTTGTTCAAAGTAACAGTCGCACCTGACCCACCCTCAGGAGCAAAAAGGTGAAAAAATTTCTCCAAAGCAAACTATTGCCTGCTGAGCAATGGCATCAGTAATTTCAGATTCCCTGCCAACACTGACAGCAATGACCCCTATACTGAGGTGTACACCAATGTCCTGTATAAACACCTATATAAATATATAGACTCAGCCATACGGGAACAGATCAAATCAAGATCTTCATGAAAAAGTAAGCCACCCTGGTGGACATCCAGCATAAATAGGTTATACAGCAAGAGAAAGAAGAAAGAAACTGCTGTCAAAAAACAAGAGGGAATGATCCCAGCAAAGAAAGAACTCCCCCCAAAGCATAAACAACCAGATTAGACATCTTGTAAAGTCCTCTAAAGCTAATTACAAAACTAAATTAGCATCCCTAGCTAAGGTAAATCACAAAGCATTCTTTAGCTACATCCAAAATTTAAAAGGGAAGGCCCAGCTTTGTACTGACCTAGCTGTGGTCAGTACCACTTATACTGAACATGAGGGCATCACCAACTTGCTAGTGGATGGGTTAGGAGAAAACTTCACCCCCCCCATCCCCATCAATCATACCCCATAACATACCTGTCACCAGTCCTCTACCTAGTATCTCCAAAGAGCAAGTCATAGCCACATTCTACAAGGACAAAAACACATCTTCTATGGGACTGGACAACATCCCAGTCTTCCTATTAAGTGGTCTAAAACAGGAGTTAGTGGAACCGCTAAGCTTTTTCCCAGCTGAGTGGAAAACAGCAGCTGTAATTCCCTTGCACAAAGGGTGTCCCTCAACTGTCCCCCAAGAACAATAGCTCCATAAGCTTAACCAGCCTTATCTGCAAGGCCATGGAGAGAATCATCATGAATTTTATCACAAAAGGACATAGGTGACCTTCAAACTCTTGACCCAACTCAGTTTGGCTTCTTTAAGGGCAGATCATGCCTGCTAAACCTGATGAACTTTTTCAAGTATGCCACTAAGGCCCTTGATGAAGGAAAAACAGTTCACACTGCCTATGCCAACTTAGCCAAGGTCTTGAACACAATCCCTCACTCAAACATCATTGAGAAACTCACCCAGCTGGGGATTAACCATTATGTCACTAGATGGGTTGTAAACTGTCTGACAAACAGAACACATACAGCCAAATTGGGGGTACCAATTTTACTAACAGATCTGTTACCAGTGGTGCTCCCAGGCATCTGTGCTAGGCCCCCTACTGTTTCATATCTATTTTTCAGAAGTCCAGGCACAAATAGATGGCCTATGCCTTACCAAGTTTTCTGATGACTGCAAACTTTGTGCAATCATCAATTCCCCCAAAGATATCAACAGGCTACCAAATGGGCTTGCACAGACAAATGAATGGTGTCAAAGCCACGGACTTAAACTGAAAGCAAAAAAATGCATTATCATCCTCTTTGTGAAAGGAGAAATCCCTGCTAATTGCAACATTAATAATATCCCCTAAGTTCAAACCCAGCAGTGAGAGATTTAGGAACACAATTTGACAGCAGCCTTAATTTTCATCATCAGGTGTCCCCAGTAGCGAGGAAGGCATTCTACATTGCACACCTCATAAGCAAGGATAACACATCCAAAGCTAAGTAGGTCATAACTCTCCTGTACTCGGCTCTCAACCAATCAATACTAGAGTGCAATGCTCCCTTTTGTACGTACCTAACCAGATATCTGCAGCAAATCGAGAGATCTCAGAGGTTTCACACCAAGAAAATTCAGGGACTACAACGCATGACATACACGGACAGACTGAAGGGTCTATCATTTTACTCAGTATCGTATAGACTGCTTATAGATGATTTGTGCCTGCATACAGAACAGTCTTAGACCCTGCCTTGATGAAACTGCTGCACATCTACAAATCCAATGGGAGAAGATTCACTCACTCTAGGGATCTTAGCCTAGCCTGCGATATTAACAGGACGTGCTGGAGAGACAAATATGTCTCTCAGAAGTTGCCACTCCTCTGGAACAAACTCCCAATTCATGTAAAACAGAGCTCCTCAATGACCCTATTTAAGTGTGACCTGCAGAATTGGATGGGAAACCATAAATTTACACTGGAGGTTTCATCTATGTCCCTCTTAGATAGGGGCAGCTGGTGCTGATCTTAGATTTGTGTGCAGCCATAGACTATATATCTTAAGACATAAGAGAACAAGGGTATAACATGACTAGACTTGTAGAGGCCTTAGGGCCAATACCCTAGTGACCTCCTATGATCTTATGATCCTATGGTGGTTCTCAGTGTCTTCCTGCATGCGTATATTAAGCACATTTACCTGACTGAGTGCAATGAGTGTGCTAATTAGGGCTTAACTGACTATCATTTCTGATTCAGTCAACTTTCATGTCAAGATGCAAGCAATAATGCCCAACAGGGTGTACATTATTGTGGAAATAATGACCACCCAGGGGTGCTCTGAGGCCCGTTGCCACAGTGTCATTGTGAAGCATTTAAATACAGTACTTACTTTAGCCTAGCCCACTTTTTGTCACACATATGAGCAACCCTTCATTACTTGTCATTGCACAGCAGATGGTATATATGAAAATGGGTGTGGGTGCACATTTTCTGCCATTTTGTTTCTGTGATACTTCAAATTAAGACATCACAGCTGGAGAAGGAAATGGTAGTGCTGCTTTAAGACTGCAGAAATGGTCTGTGAAGGAGACCAAAAATCATACTCCACTTCCTCCTGAAAGATTACAAGCAGAGGCACCTCAGGTGAGGTATCATGAGTCTCAGAATAAGACTGAGGCCTAGAACAGTTTAGCACAGGTTGTCACCCATGGCACTAACCTCCTATGCAAAGGGAAATAATGACATTACTATTATAGTGACAAGAAGCAAAGAAATTCAAACCTCCTAGTCTTATTGGAAGATGAAGTTAGACAGCAGATGCCACCTATATACTGTAAGCTAACTTATATTAGTTGTGCATACAACCTGCCAGTGCCACCTACAGATGTTACTCACTGCTGTTTTACTCCTCATAGCCCCAAACCTATTATAGTGAATAGACAGCTGATAGGAGGAGACTAGAGCTGCTATGTGAGCATTGGGGTGAAGATACTTGCTTTATAATGAACGGGTTTTAATATTAAGTATTGATTCAAGATAGTGCAGCACATCACTTCCACTTCTGTGTTGAAGTCCGTAGTTCAAAGGTAGCGGTATGACTTGTAGCAACACTTCCGGACACCGCCACGGCAATTTCAGTACCTCTAACTTTTTATTCCATCATAAAAAACAAATTAATAAAACGATAAAGCTTTATGTGAGTGCTTCTGGGTTAAAGTAAACCCTTCTTCAGAAAAATGGCTTTTCAGATCTAAACAGATATTTAAATAGCTAAAACTTGGTGCCAAAATTGGCCTTAAAGAAATATTGACCATATTATTATAAAATGTCAGTATAAAACATTTCATTTCATTTCACTTCTTTCTCATTATTAGCATGCTTATTTGTTTATATATATATATATATATATATATATATATATATATATATATATATATATATATATATATATCATGTTAAAAACAATCTTAAATGTGTCCCATATAAATATAAATATAAACATTAATAAAATATGTTACATTATAAACTCTAGATGTTGCATAAGTATTAGCACATAAATAATACTAGTAATTATTGATTTATCCATTCATCTTCCTATGAAATCTATAAATATAATTAATAATGAGCGCTCTGCAAATTCATGAATGTCAAAAATAAATACTGAAATAAATAAATATCCAAAAATTAATAATAAATATAACAATCATAACATTTATATATGAAGCAATACTTAATATTACTTCATAATAACATTTCATAATAAATGTCTGAATATGTATACAAATATATGCATGTGCTCATAAATACATGTAAGTATGTTTATATAGTCTTTATAATTTGTGTTTTAATGGTCTGTCCCTCAGAAATGGTTTTATAGTTGTCCTATCATTTAAACCCTTCCCTTTATCAGATTGCATATGAATAATTCATCTGATTTCTTCCTGCTCTGTAAAGTTTTTAATATTACCTAATCTACTATTTTTTAAAATCATCTCTATGACCATAATTTAAAATTTATGGTCCATACCGTTATTTAGCACATGTTCTGCCAGTGCATTAGTTTCATCTTCACGATTTATTGCATATATATGCTCTCTCACCCTCTCTCTCAACGTCCTATTTGTCTTACCTATATAAAAACTGTTACACTTCTGGCAGCTCGCTAAATAGACTATGTCTCTTGTTTTATAATCAGCATACTGCTCGAAATAGTTTATCCTCTTTGTATCTGGATGTATAAATTTGTCTGTCACCATCATATATGGGCACTCATTACATACTCTACAAGGAAATGTCCCTTGTCTCTTGGAAATAACTTTCATTTTATTTTTATTTTTAGCAGTATGACTATTGGATGTTATTAGTGCGTGTGTGTGTGTGTGTGTGTGTGTGTGTGTGTGTGTGTGTGTGTGTGTGTGTGTGTGTGTGTGTGTGTGTGTGTGTGTGTGTGTGTGTGTGTGTGTGTGTTTGTGTGTGTGTGTGTCCTTTATCAGACACAAACAAGTGGCTCAAGATGTTAAGACAGTGAATTTACATTGTGAAAGTACAAGTAGGTTCAAGTCCGCCCCTTCCAATTGCATTCTGATATAATTTTTAAAGTGATGTGTCTGTCCTGTTATAGTAACAACAACAATGGAAGGGAAAAAATATATGAGCTGCATTTTTGTGAATATTTCTGTCATAGACCATCTTTGTCAATAAACGTGGTTATTTCAATTATAGCCCCTATGGAAGGAGTTTATGTCTGAGCAATATTTTTTCTTTGTGTACAGACATTAGCTTCAGACATCTGATTACTGTATGCTACACTGCATACTTCTATTGAGTTATTCAAATAGCTCAACATGTTATGGTTTTACCTTTCACAATGTAGCTGGTGATGGCTGTGGGTTAGGTCTCCCTCACAACTGTGCATACTAACTACCTTGGTAAATTGAGAAGTGTGCTTGTTGTTTATTCGGTTATGCACCCTGTCACTTTGTGATCATAATAATGTATATCAGATTCTTTTTTTCATTGTAGCTATGCATCTCTCTCCCCCACCCTCTTTCTAGCTGTCCTCTCTACTACATGCTTTTATTTTGTTAATTACTTTGTTTCTCGCTATTATATACAATTAGGCCTGTACCCATCTCTCAAGAAGGTGGCGGCAGCATTTTCACTTCACCTCCACAAATGCCACATCTGGGTCCCAGCTTGCCCCAGTTACCTCCACAACTCCTACCCTACCTACAGTTGCATCAGCCAGTACCAGTGAAAAATGAAGGTGGCAGCTTTGCCATTGATGGCAGACTTAGAGGTAGAGATAACTGGCAGGTGGTTAGATGACCACATCAGCCACATGGACAACCTTTTCTGCCAACTTACTAAGTTGCCCTGCTGCTCAGCAGTGACTCCACTATCTTGAGCCAGGGCCCAGCAGTGTACTCAGGTGGGCAGGCAAGCTCCACCTGAATCACAGCTGTCAGGATAGATATGTGTTTTCCCCATATATATATATATATATATATATATATATATATATATATATATATATATATATATATATATATATATATATATGAATTGCCAGTAGTGTCACAGACTATGCATATACAATTACCATACCATTTGCTGTAACTGCAGCAAGTAGGTTAAGAAATGCTTGTTGCCTTACAACTTTGGGTAATTTAAGATGTAACCTGTTATTTTAGAACACTCAAATAATTTTTAATTGTTATGCATAATAATTTGTTAACTGAAGTCTATTAGAATCCTTGTTGTTCTGTAGATAACTCTTGTAAATAGTAGTTTTGTTGTGTTTTCTGAAATCAATTGTTTTTTTCTTTTTTACACTTTCTAATTTATATTTCTACTCAAATTAAGTGTTACTGTGTTCTCATTTAAGTCTTAATAAAAAATAAAAAAAAGGGAGTGGGTCACCAGAAAGGGGGATAGGTTTTATACCTTGATATATACAGTAGTGTCATTAATTAGGCACATTTTGTATTGCATAGGAGCACTAAGGGCTGATAACACATGACACTGGTTGCAAGCTTGTGCAGACTTATGCTTGTAGCTCAACATAGTAAGGTGGTGTTCTACAATAATGCTGACAATGGGCTCATTTTTACCATTTGCAGAGTTTTCATTCTGCAAGTATGTGACACACACCATTAGTGTGCATTTCACTGCAGATTTTACTAGACTGCTAGTGTAGGTCAACATGTAAAAATGCAGTGCCTTTGATGTTACAGTTGATGAAGGTTGTGGATTCAAGTTCATTGCTGTTTAGATGTCATTGTCTCTTTCATTCTGCAAGTGTATGACACAGGACCTTTGCATGATAGTAGAGGCAAAATAGTAATTTATGTAGTAGTTTATGCTTTACCTTCATTTTTTGACTGTATTTGTATTTTTCTCTATCCTCCCATCTTCTTTCTTCCTATCCTTTCCAATATATGTATTTAGTTTCTCAACATTTCTTTGGCATTTATATGCAGTATCAAACACAACAGCAAACTTGTCTCCATCCTGGCCCTTCTCCCCCCTAACAGTGGATAATACTGCTGTTGTCACTACTCCCCCTGAAACAAGAGCAGTGGCCACTGTCACTGGCTCTGCTTGGGAAGGTGATGCAATAATACCTGTGGGAAGCAGCAATGTGGTGGTGACACATAAGTCAAATAGCAGCAGCTGGAGGAGATGGTAGCTTGACACCCTCCTCCTATGCTTTTGGAGTCATGTGCCGGCCCTGTATTTGTATGAGCATCACAACCATGGTGCAGTGATGAGGCAGGCCAGGATGGGAAATAAATTCCAACTGGGTTGCAGCTGGCAGGGAATACATCTGCCCATGTTTGTTGTCCAATCCTTCCTAACCCCATTCTATTTCCCGTGTGCTTAATGTCTCCTTATCTTTTATATTCCTTATCCCTAATTGTGTCAGCACCCTGCCTTTCATTCTTGTTTGTCTTCTATGTTTGCTTGTGTTATCTACCCTGGCCCTCTTACCTTCCTCTTACTTCCTTTATGACACTCTCCCTTCCCCAAGTTATATTTTCTCTCTCTTTCCACATGTATGAAATGTGCACCTGACTCCCCAAAATCCCTCTTTCCTTTCCTTCATGCTGCTCATTCCTTAATTTTTTACCTTATGTTCTACCTTCTTCTTGCTTCTCCACGTTCACACTTTCCTATATTCCTTTCGACATTTAACTTGGTCAGATCTGAACACATGCTTCATAGCCCTTAAGGGTGCTACATAACTTCGCCTTCTTGCCTTTATGTGTGTGCAGGATTGCACAGAGTATGATTGAGGAGAATGCATAATCAATGAGACCTGCCGATGCTCATATTCCCCAGCATCCACACCATACTATTACTTTTTCCCTACAGTCCACACTTCAGCCATGAGGGCTATTTAATGAGCTGTTGATCACACAACCTTGTATAACTACAGTCATTGTTAATCAGCATCAGGGCTGTCACTCAGACACATTAAATGAAGGAGGACTGTTCAGAATCACACTTGGACTCTTTCTGAATCCCAGGGAAGGTTTCTGCAATGCAAATGTGAGCATTAATGATCAAGTGCAACAGAAGACAGAAAATTAAAAAAAAAAAAGAAACTTATGAAGTTCTCCAATTAAAATGTTTGGAAAATCTGTTAATTCTTAGTTTAAACTTACTTTAAATATTAATGTTATGTTACTGAAATATGAAGGTTTTTTTATGTTCACTGCTTTGGTTGGCTTGTGCACAACATTTTTACTACTGCTGTGTCTGAATGCCATCAGATCAACAATGAACGATATTCCTAGTGTACATAGCAAATAATAAAACAAGAACTTAATGTGACTGCCTCCTATATAACTAACCAGCACACTACAAGAGTGAATATCCATTTTTTTTAATTTTGTAGCATGATATATATTAGGACTGTAGTGATAAATACATTCCTTCATTGATATTCAAGTTTCTGTGTCTAATTAAAACTGCAGTGGATGCAATCATATAATTATAATAATTTCATGCAATAATACCATGTTAATTATTGTATATTGTAAAATGACCCACTGTAAGAATGTATTTGTTTCCTGTCTCTAAGTATTCATTTAAGTCAGCGCTTTAAGAAATGTAGGCTAAATAAATAAAATATTTCATATCCACTATGTTTGCCATATACGGATTTATGTAGTAAAACATGTATATTTATTGCAATAAATATACTTGCAAGGGAAAAGCTGACATCGGACAGGGAGTTGAGGTGTAAGTAGAGATGCTGATACTCTGGAGAGTCATGAAATAAAAAGCAAAAACCATCCCTATAAGTGGTCTGTTCTGAAATTCAAAGAAAGTTTTGACAAAAAGCAATGAGCACTAAACATGGGCACTGGTGGACAACTTTAGGATGGAAATATTTCAAATAACTGCAGAGGTAGCTGAAATGAACCGATCAAAACAAAATGGAATTTAGTGAAAACGAAGTATTTTGCATTGCAGTTTAGCTAATGAATCTATTTAAAATGCAACAATTCTGAAGGCATGAGCTGGAAAAGTTGCAGAATATGTTTTCATTAATGTAGTGAGAATATGTCACTTATTTGAATGTATGTAGTAAGAATATTGTCACTTAAGTGAATGTGGAACCATAAATAACGCTGTATCCCATGTAATCAAAATGCAAACAACTAAAACATTCCAACAAACACAGTAGCGTCAAAACACTTTAAATGACCACAAAAAATGTATTATAGAAATAATATACAATGAAAATGGCTAAACAAAATGGCTCCCAAAAATAAACAAAATTATTTTTATTATATATCACAACTGGTAAGCACTTTTGTTCAAAGTGAACTTCATCAGACTTGGTTGTTAGAATAAACCAACACCAAATAAATACTTACTAAAAATCACATGATCAATTACATCAATGTTTTAACCCTTTCCTATCTAAAACTGCTTTAATTTTTTTTTCTATCATTAATTCCTGGATACATACATGCATTTAATGTAACCTGCTAACAATACTCTTTCAAATTTAAGTCCTCTTCAGCATCACACCTAAAAATGTACTTTTTAATTTGATCAATCACTGAAAATTATAAAACACATTTTTGTTAAGATGACATAAAAATACATGCTTGGCCAAAACATTAGTAAGCTCTTGCCTTTCTACTCCTCTTAAATGCTCATAAATTCTAAAATAAAATCCATGAGTAGTTCTTCCTATATAAAATGCAGTCCACATAAAGCTATATAAACTGCATATTTTTATTATTGTTGCACATTACTATTCACTATGTTACATGTTTTATATTCATTGTGTTTTGCTGTAAACTGTTGTCGAGCTTTTATCTCTGGTTGCCGCTGAAAATGGGCTTTGTTCCCAGTTAGACTTTCTTAGCAAACAAATGTAAAATAAAATAAAATAATAAATAAATATACCAATAGAAAAAAAGTCTGTCCTCTGAAGAACCATTGAGTGGCTGAGCTTTCTATTGGCATATACTTACAGGACAGAGCAAAATACAAGAAAATTCAGGTAAGCTCTGCAAAACTAAAGAATCAAAAATATACCTGATTTTCCTTGCATTTCTGTACTGTACCTCATACAATCCCATCTGAAAAAAGGCAGCAATACTGTGCAGTTGTGGGAATGTAAGTTCCATACACATACTTCAGTAAATAAGGAAAATGCAGAGAAACACTAGAGTTCCCTTATACAAATTGAATAATAGCAACAATCCACTCCTGTCTTTGGGTATATTAAGACTTAACCATAATTGGCTTTGTTTAATCACTCAGGCTTCACCTTCATGATCAAACACCAACCTTGGGTAAATCCTGATATACCCACACACAGTCATGGGGCATTGCTTAATCATGTATCATTTAAGTGTTACCTTTGTTCTTTTATTTTGAATGATACTCATTATTATAATGTACACAAATTAGCTGATGTGCTAAAATGGAGACAGGGGTCTTCATTTTGTTTCTTTATAAAAGAACAGTGCTCCAATTTCTAAACATTGTGTAATCTATTATATGATTTTATGATATATAAATGTTGCATAATTTATTATATAATTTCATGACTAACAAATGTTCCATACTTATCAGTTTAACAAGACATAATAATAAATTGGGATGAAAACTTACTGTTGATCATATGGCTTGGATATAAAAATATAGTTTTATCCAAAGTAGGAATTTTATGTTTGCAAACAATTTTTAAGAGTATTACTTTTATTTTCAATTGGTCATAGGAATATTGGAATCTGATGTTAAAACATTTAAAAAACATTACATTTTAATGTTATTTATTTCCATGGAAAGTGTATTATCTATACTTACCAGAAGTGACATAGCATGTTAAAGTGTAATTGTTTGCCTTTTGTTAGCACTTTTTGATATGTGTTCAGGAGTTTTCTGTTTTCTCACCAAAAATGGATATATTACATTTCTTTCTTTCTTTCAATTAGATATTTTTTTCATTATGTCATGAAACACCTTAAATGCAATATGAGTATTTAATTATTATTACCAGCAGCAGAGAAATCCTGGAAAGCTTTTACTTTGGCAACCATGAATTTTCAAAATGAAGAGATTGGTTTTATTTATCAACAGTACAGAAAATATGATTAGCTTGCTTGTAGTATAACAGTACTAATGGCTACCAGTCCAAGAACCTCAGAAGATGTGACTTAGGAGTTTGTATCCCACAGGTATACATGTCTAAATATGAACTACAACAAATGAACCTAGATACGGTTTAAATGCTTGACTAAATAAAGATGTATTTATTTATTTTTATTATTTATTTTATTTTATTTTGCATTTGTTGACTGGGATAGTTCGACTGGATTCATGTCCATTTTCAGCGGAGGCCCGGGGGGAAAAGCTACAAGATAAACAGATACATTAATAACAGCGACAGCATATTTCACATAATATAGAAAGAATGTTACAGATATGATATTTACAAAGAATATTTAGGCAAACAGGAATA
The DNA here is from genome assembly GCF_019279795.1 of Protopterus annectens. NCBI lineage: Eukaryota > Metazoa > Chordata > Ceratodontiformes > Protopteridae > Protopterus > Protopterus annectens. Next base: position 546,057,840 of record NC_056732.1, on the reverse strand, counting down.
TACAATTTGATTCCAGAAGAAGCATATTACCTCTGGAAGTTTGTTCTATGTTGCTTCCACTCTAATAGGAAAAAATATTTTTATATAAAGGAGTTTTGTGTCTCAGTTTTTGACATAAGTTATATTTTTTGCTGAGGAGTTTTATAAGGTAAAGTTTAAATCCACAAGTAGCTCATAAAATGTATTTAAATGTTATTAGATATTCCACACAATTTTTAATAGGGCATTTGAAAAGGACTACAAATTGTTAATTCTTAGAAATAATTACTTTGAATAGTCTTGTCATTAATATACAACTGTCAAAGTTAATTTAATAAGCCTTAAGATTCAAGAGTATGACTGTTTTATATTTTTGATGGCTATATGTATCTATGAACATGAAATAGCACATGGTAGGTGTCCTTCTCAGAAACGTGAGTGCCAGATCTCAACATTTCAAAATATAGAATGCAATTCAAACCATACCAATCCAAAACTCTGAATTCCAAAATCTGCATTAGGATCTATAGCTACGTATCTGACCATCATCTGATTTATCCCACTAACTTTATGGCTATATAAATTAACCAATTCAAGGTGATTGTATCTTAGTCAAGGAGAAGTACTTTGACATGCAACAAACTTAAAAGGTATGTGTTCTTCCACATTCACATTTTCACCACCTCAGTTCTAAAAGCTGCAATTATTTTCATTAGGAATCCAACTGACACCTGAATGCCTTTTAAAATAGTAGGTATTTCTATTCATGGATAGGTATCTCACAAGTAGAATTATTAAATTGACTGGAGAATGTTTAAATCAGTCTTTGTAACAGTCATGCCCTTATCATGAGGTTTATCTAATGCTAAATTTCACTGCACCAAGAAAACAATTATGTTAAAAAGCAATTTACAGTTTTTATTCAAAACTGTAGTTGTCTTTTCAATTACTTATTATAGACAGGCCAGTTAAGAACTACATGATAAAAAATATTGTTAATGCAAGAATGCACACAACATACCAATAACAGTGGCTTGGAACTTTCACCTAATATGTAAAATATTTTGTTTCAATGTGATATTTGCTGAGTATAAGACAGTCTGAAGATAATGGAACAGGCCAATGTTAGATGTTTTATTGTGTGGTAGGTAGTAGGATTTATAGTTAAACAAGATCACCACATACTATGCCACAAAAAAACAGTTATGCAATAATATATTGAAAGCCACAATATCTGACGTAAGGCTTATTGTAGGAACTGAAAAAAAATATAATAGTTCACACTTTTTTTTTTGTCAAAGCACATAACCTATTTTATGCTTTTATTCTAAACTATAAGAATATAACATGACCATGTTTATGTTTCATTTCATGTTTTTTGTATAGCTCATGTAACTTGAATCTGTAAGTTATTTTGGTATTACATATTAAGAAATGCTCCACACTTATTCAAGAAGTGCCATGAAAGGCTTTACATCCACTTGTGACAAAGACAGCTCAAGCATATGCAACCTCATTTAATCTATCTCTCAAAGTATCCCACTGTGTAAGCATAGTGCCCCTCTCAATATAAACTCAACTGCCCACAATGGGGACAGAAATACCAGCTTTTGTAATCCTCTTGGCATCAAAGACAAGGGCTCAGGTTGCTGAAATACTAACATTGTTTAGTATCCTATGTGTTGATAGAAAGGATATAATCTAGACATTATCCGATGGAACAGACACTGATATTACTGTGCTAATATTATGTGAGATGGTAAGCTGAGGTTCAGTAGAGTGGCTGAGTTCAAATGCAATCCTGTAAGGAGAGCAAGATGTGTTACCTAGCTCCATTCTCAGGCTTTCAGTAGCTCAAGCAAACAAGATAATTGGTGTTGGCTTCACCTCAACAGTCAGTCCAGCAGGAGCATTTGACAAATAAAGATCGCTCTAGCACTTTTGCCCAAGGGGCCATTAGGTGTGTTTTGTCTAGGGTTAAGGAATAGCTTGCCAGAATTTTCAAAATATTTGATGTCACCAAGCACTGGTCAATCGTTAGAATTCTAAAATGGTGAACCTCTCAGGAGAATTTAAAGAATGACAAGATATGTCCAAAAGGCCAAGATCTACTAAAATTTATTGTGTTTAGTATACATGTTATATACTTATTATACAACTGCTGTCTCTGGACCACTTTGTTTTCTTGGCAATATTTTGAAACCTTCAGAATCAGTGAATTAATTATCATGCTGATGTAGTCTGATGTTATTTTATCAATCTGTTTTGATTTGGATTATCAGATCTAAAACAGATCAGTTATGCCATGGCCTCCTAGACACTTTACAGAGAAGTGCAGATCCTCTTTCTTGTTTAGTTTTAGGGACATAACTTGTAGAGAATTAAGTGCATATCCTAGAAGTGACAGAGGTATATTCAGCAGCTAGGAGGGGCACAATACCACTGTCTTTGCCACCCAGCTCAAGCAGGTGTTAACACACTTAGGGATTCCCTCCAACCTATACAGTTCCCTCTCATTCAGAATAGGCCAAACTTCTGACTTCCTTGGAAGGTCTCAAAATGTTAGGCAGGAGGCCCTCTAATGTTTATTTAAGTTACATTCACTAATCCTTTCATACTTCATTTATAAAGTGTATTTCTATTGTTTTGTTTCAGGTTTTTGGACCATCCATATGTTTAGGTATTCATTTATTTATCTTGCTCTCACCAGGCCCTCAATTTATCCTTATGGCACAAGCCTTGGGCTTTACCTTCTTGTAAAGAATTCCAGGTGTTATGGAGAAGAATTTTCAGTTTGTCTTGGAGTCAAGTATTTAACCCTCTGTCCAGACTGTGGAAGAAACACTATCATCCTTCATGTCAAGGGAATGATTTGGGCTTTGCTCTTAAAAGAAATCTCATGTTCTGTATTTTATGTCATATATCAATAATCAAACAAACATACATCCATTTATTCATAGTAGGCCCAGCAACTGTGCCCACACTATGCTGGCTCGATGCATGCAATCAGCAAGTAATAGAAAAGGCTAGAAGGTTTGTCAACCACTGGGTAACAAGAGCATGCCCATTATATGAGTAAGTGTATTTCAGCACCTAGAGTTACACGACCAGGATACCGTGTGGTTTACACAAGATGGGATCCACCTATTGGACTTATGTTTGGACTATTCAGTGTAAAATTTAATTTAATTTTTTAAAAAAATACTTTTGAACCTTTAGTTAGCATCTTTTAGCAAGAATTTCAGTACTGTTTCAATGAGATATTAATTTACGTTAACCAATTTAAGCACAAATTCTTTAACTATGTAACAAAGTTACAAAAATCTAGTAAAAAGGGATAATAGGTTTAGAAACCTGGTGGGAGTCTCTTTATGGCCTGAACCCCCTCTTTTTGTTCACATTCTCCTCTCTTTTTTACCTTGTTTGCTATTCATGACCAAGAATAACATTTCAGGGCTACACAGGCAGTGGCAGGATTTGTGGTTGATGCTTATTCTAAACAAATCAATTAAAGGCCACTGGGGAGGGCATTATGGCATACTACCTGATAACAGGCCTGTGGTTGTATTGAATACAATGATGTTTAAAAGTTGCAATATTGTTTAGAGTTTTATATATAGTTTACAGTATATATGCTGTTGAAAGCTAACAAATATGTAATTGTTAATGAATTAATTAGGTCATTCCTGCAACAATCGTGTTTGATGTTTTTTTTTTTTTTTTTACTATAAAGTCCAGAGACAATGTTGGCATTATTGAACTGATAACAGAATGATAAAATGTGTGAGTGTATGTGTGTGTGTGTGTGTGTGTGTGTGTGTGTATGTGTGTGTGTGTGTGCGTGTGCGTGTGGGGGGGGTGACCAAGATGGTGAGCAGTTAACAACACTGTTTTTAACTCTGCTTCATTTTAGCAACTCTGACAGCATTTTTACTAAAAAAACTCAGAACATTTTCAAAACTTGATGGATTTATAGATGAACATCTGCTGAAAGATTTTCCACACAAAACTAACAAGTTTGAAACTCTTTTAATTGCTTTTTCTTGCCAAGAAAATTAGAAAGTACTAATTGTCTCAGAATAAGCCACTCTACCCCAGTGTACATACAGGGCATGCTATGAAAAAAGGATGTAGAGCCTATACTAAGTAACACCAGTGAGTTATCTGTAAAGATAGATAAACTGGAAAGCAAAATGGACAATTTTAAAGAGGAATGTAAAAAAACAAGTTGAAGTGAGTGAATCTCTTAAACAACAATCATCACAAATTTCAAGTATAGAAGATGCAATTAGTAAAAACAGGAACTGTAGACCACCACGGCTGAATAAAATGATAACTATTTATTAAGTAACAATGGTAAGCGCTTTCACAGCAACGCTGCTTCTTCTGACCACATACACAAATGTTTCTATTCCATTCATTAAAAGCAAACTGTAAAACCAATCAGGTCAATGAAATGAATCGCATGACTAAAACACCAATTTTAAAGACACACAGCTTATTCAAACCATATACACATATTTTTCTACTTCATTAATTAAAAACAGAAACAGACAGCAGACCAATCAGGTCAATGAAAGAAGCATTGTGAGTTAAGCACCAGTTTTAAAGACACACAGTCATTTAATACAGGGCATTTATCTTCGTGCAGGTCTAAAATCCATCTAACTTCACTATGTTCTATCTTATTTCTTAAATCCCCTCCCCTCAAACCTGCATTCATCAACACTAAAACAATAAATTTAAAATAATGATTAGAACCAGAATCATTGACATGCTTCACTAATGCATTGCTTAATTTCAGCTTCCTGATGTCATTACTCTCTCTTTCAATGATTGGTTCACAGCCCCTACCATTAGAGAAGAATTTCAGAAACTGGATACCTCAAAGTCAAGCAAGAAGGGGGCTGGTGCAACATTCAATTCAACCAGACAGGGTGATTTTTTAATGAATAGAATAGAAAACGTGTGTATATGGTCGGAAGAAGCAGCTTTGCCATGAAAGAGCTTACTGTTGTTACTTAATAAATAGATATACTTTTATTCTGCCATGGTGGTCTACTGTTCCAATTTTTACTCATTGGATATTGTGGATTTTTACAACCATTTCCCACTGATATTAATTTCCTCCATTATAATAGAGGCAATGTCTGATTTTGATAGAAGATTACTTAAAGATGGGAATAACACTGAATTTCTTCTGAAACAAAACAACTTATTCCTTGATAAAATAGATGACTTAGAGAACAGATCTAAAAATAATAACATCAGGATTTACAACATTCCTGAAAAAAGAAGAGGGAGGCAGTATGATTCAATTGCTTAATACCTGGCTGCCTAAAACTTTGAACTTGCCTCAAGTTTTTTTCTTTGGCATTGAAAGAGTACATAGAACACTTTCTAACACATCATTAAAAAAAAAAAAAACACCTACACCAAGGTCAGTGATCATAAGATTTTTCTCAAGTCAAGATAAGGATTTAGTCTTAAAAGGTGCATGGACTAGTTATCTAGTTAAAATTAAAGGAAAACTACACAATTTGACAATGACCATTCTGCATTAGAGATGTGCAGGAGAAAAGCATGTCTGCCACTTTTTTAAAAGCTTAAAGAACAACAATATTAAAGCACAAATCTTGTTTCCAGCAAAAAGAAAATTTTTAACACCTTGGAAGATATGATGGACTTTACACAGAAACATAAAATCCTAGAAAAAAACATAAGAAATGGACTGAGCTCTATCAACTTCTTTGAATAAAAATGCCAAAAGAGATGGTTGGTTAAAGAAAGACAAAAACAGTAAAAAAAAAACTGAAAGACAAATGAAAATCAATGTATTTCATGGTTATGAATTCTTATTCATTTAAATAAGTGCTTGAATGCTTATGAACAGGTGCTGCATATTACTTTTTACAAGCTAAAAAATTACTTTCTTTCTTTCTTTTTCTTTCTTTCTTTCTTTCTATCCCTACTTCAAATGGTTACTAGTTCTCTTTCTAAAATGTTATAATTTGATTCTTTTAGCTATATATGAAATTAAAGCCACTTATTTTCACTTAGAGTTTAAAAGGTTAAACTATTCATCTTATTAAAAGTTAATCATTATTATGTTAGGTGACACACTTTCTGATCTCTTGGCATAGTCAAGTAATGTACTATTAAATATAATACAAGATGCAATAAATGACACTAAAGAGTCATGTTAAATTACATTCTGGGTTCTTAAAATGGTCCAGTAGCATGCTGCTGATAGTATATTTGACATGCAATAGCACGTAGGAAAGATGTTATATTATAAATAAAGTATACAAAATATAGATTTTTACATATATAAAAGTTACTATTTGAATTATATCAAATAATTAGAGTAATATTCACATTTTTGCAAGTTAAAGCTGGATCACACATAACTGTCCTTCTTTTAATGCAAGTACATATGCTATATCTCCTTTAAAAAATAACAGTCTGCTTTTTATTAAACATCTCATACAAATAGTGCTTGCTGAATCATTAAATGTTATTTCTTTGGGTGCAATGGCTTTTTAGTATTTGGGATGATGTTTTTGGTGGTTTGGAAGGGTTTGAGGGATTGGTGTGTGGTGTGGAGGTGGCTTGGATTCACTCGCAAGTGTTTTTGTTTGAATTGCAACTGACCAATTGTTCTTTGTTAAGCCTTTATCATGAAAACCAGCTTGAAACAACTTAAAGTCATGAGCACTTTTGTGATGATGCAGGAATTCTAATATTTTAATCATATGTTAAGATGTCAAATAATGCAAGTTATATAATAAGCAAAAGACAATGAATTGCATTCTAAACCACTGTCAGTGATTCTTAGGTGAAGAAAATGAAAACACTGTTATCGGTGTTAGAATGTCTTGCAGGAGATTTGTGTATATCATCAGATTAACTAGTATTGTATGCCAGCATGTCTAATTGAAAAAATGTAAAGAAGTTTTTAAAATATTGAGTATTTCTCTGTTTAAACAGAATGTTTAAAAACATCTGTCATTTGTTTGATACATTTCTAATTGTGCATGTCTGAGAGAGGCATTCTAAAGTACTGTAGAAAATCAGCTGAACAGTGAGTGATGTCATTAGAATGTTCCTGGTTGCTAGGATATTAAACAGCTGATTGACAGGAAAAGAACTTTTCTCAAACAGCAGTCTGTTATTTTTAAAAATAAACAGGCAAAAAAAGTAAGTAGGGTCACCGAAGGCAGAGCACATCAAAATATAAAACTCCAAAAACAAATGGTTCTGCCACCAATTCCACTTAAAAACACTTACAACTTGAACACTTTAATAAAATATATGATGATAAGATAAAATAAAGTAAACACACTGTCTCATAAACCGGATAAGCACTTTCAGCATAATACCTTTTTCAAATCCTAAATGTTTGCCAGTGAAACTTTTTCTTAAATACCTTCATTTCCTAGTGTTCACTCACTTAGATGCATTTAGTAACCATAGCAGCATACACACCCTTCTAATTATGTCATTTTGAGTGCTGAAGAGCTTTCCCTTTTAGTGCAGGTTTTAGAGGGACAAATGCATTTAGACCTGGTGACTGCTCTGATTGCAAAGTCATTATCCACTTCATCTCTTCAATTTCTGTTCAGTTTACTAAATCCCCACCTCTTGGTGTTTCATGAAGCCTAGTTAGTGCCATGAACTTGAAAGAATGACTGTCAGTTATACTAATATGCATATAAAGGGCATTGCTGGTATTTTCTTATGTCAGATAAGTTCTTTAGGATACATTCCTTGAGCATTTGATTAGTTTTCCCTATGTAGTATGCCTTGCAGTGACTGCAGGTTGCCACATAGATAATGTTCTTATTCTGACAGTTTGCAAATCCTTCAAACTTATAGTTCCTTTTAGTCAGGGGATGTGTAAAAGTATTTGAGATGTTTATATGAGAGCATGCCTTGCAACTTCCACATCTAAATGTACCAACTCTCCTGTTCATCTGAAAACTCCTGTCTTCAGAAATAGCTTAGGTTTCTGTTTTATAACATAATGGTCTTTTTAAGTTTTTCCTTTTCTTAAAAGAAAACCTGGGTTGATCTCCAACAATTTCCCTAATTTTGTTACCAGATGTTAGCACTGGCCAAAATTTTCTGATGGTGTTACGAATAGCAAAATTGTCAGTACTATATGTCAACTGGCATCTCAGATTGGACTTTACCTCCTTTTGCTTGATCTTAACTATTTCACCTTGGTCTGAAAAATAGGGTTGTCCCCTCTGAGAGCATAGTTCCAAGGTAGTTGCTTCACTGGTCTGTGTCTCTTTGACTTTATATCCTCTGTTATTAAAGTCATTGATAAGTTTAATTTGCTCCTCCCTATAATCCTTATCCCTTGTGCAGAGCTTGAGGGGAACTCCATGCGCAAATAGTTATGCCAATCTGGTCCTGGCAAGATGGGAAGAGGTATGAAAAGCAGATATTAACAACAAATGGAATAGAAACAGTTTTCTATAATCAATTTGTGGATGATGTCTTTCTCTTATGGGATGGCAATTTAACCTCCTTAGAACATTTTGTACAGTTTTTGACCAACACAACTTCATTTTTGAAGTTTGAAGTGACATCTTCTAATACGGAAATAGAATTCTTGGATGTTAAGTTAATGTTAGATGACACAGGAAGCATCAATGCTAGAATGTATAGGAAACCTGTATAGTGCAATCATTTACTACACAGTACTAGCATGCATCCCAGGCATGTTCTTGACAACATAGTGACTAACCAACTAACTCAGGTGTCAAAGCTATTTCTGAAGACAGGAGTTTTCAGATGAACAGGAGAGTTGGTACATTCAGATGTAGAAGTTGCAAGGCATGCTCTCATATAAACATCTCAAATACTTTTACACATCCCCTGACTAAAAGGAACTATAGGTTTGAAGGATTTGCAAACTGTTGGAATAAGAACATTATCTATGTGGCAATCTGCAGTCACTGCAAGGCATACTACATAGGGAAAACTAATCAAATTCTCAAGGAACGTATCCTAAAACACTTATCTGACATAAGAAAAAAGTTACCAGCAATGTACTTTATATGCATATTAGTATAAATGACAGTCATTCTTTCAAGTTCATGGCACTACCTAGGCTTCATGAAACACCAAGAGGTGGGGATTTAGTAAACCGAACAGAAATTGAATAGATGAAGTGGATAATGAATTTGCAATCAGATCAGTCACCAGGTCTGAATGCATTTGTCCCTTTAAAATCTGCACTAAAAGGGAAAGCTCTTCAGCACTCAAAATGACATAATTAGAAGGGTGTATATGCTGCTATGGTTACTAAATGCATCTAAGTGAGTGAACACTAGGAAATGAATGTATTTAAGAGGAAGCTTTACTGGCAAACATTTAAGATTTGAAAAAGGTATTATACCGAAAGCGCTTATCCGGTTTATGAGCCAGTGTGTTTATTTTATTTTATCTTATCATCGTATATTTTATTAAAGTTTTCAAGTTTTAAATGTTTTTAAGTGGAATTGGTGGCAGAACCATTTGTTTTTGGGGATTTTTAAAAATAAGACAGTTGAGACTGCAGTTAGTCATGTACTGAGCTGTTTGCCAAATGCCGAGCAGTTTTGCGAAGTACAGTGAGTTACAGTGCTTTGAAGTCAGTAGACACCCATGAAAGAGAACTCACAAAAAACTGTAAGCCTGTCTTTTACCTTGCTATTATGTGTTAATTTACATCAGGGACAGTATTCTTGAATTAGATAAGGAATGCTTAATCATTAAGATAGAGTTTTTCTAGAAAAATGGACTCCTATCTCACAGTTTAATTTTACATTTCTGGTGATTGAGTTCTTGTGTTTATTGAAAGCTATTGATTTACATTTTTGTAATGATTTTACTTATTAATGTTTTTCATTAATTTACATTGTGGCTGGAAGTCAATGTTTTTCTAGAGAGTAGAGAGTACTTATACCTGTTTGATACTCCCCAGGTTACCGCAAAGGCCTGGTCGCTTCTGGTCATAGCTATTATTTTTTTTTATGTTTAATTTTCATAATTGGACAACCCTTAAAAGGGCATGAAGACACTCTGATTGGTGGTAGAATTACCATATTATTTTGTAGATGGGACATACCTGGAAATCTGTGTCAGGCTTTCTCAGAAGTATTTAGATATGTGAGATTTAAATTTACTTTGAGTGTAAGTGTATCAGAGGTCTTAAACTGGAACACATTGCTCTGAAGTGTATAATAAGAAAAAATATTGGATTCACAGAGATATAGTATCCAATTCCAGAAAAATAGAGTGCATTCCTGTTGTGCTCTTAGGGGAAAATTTTGAAATATTACTTCTGTTTAAGTGACAGTCTCATACTGGAGTCAGTAGTGAAGATTGAAGCTCCTTAGTTACTGACTCAGGATAGTAAGGGATATCATTTAATTGTTGACAGCCCGGTGGGATATAGCCAGATGTAGCAAAACATTTTGACTGATTGCTACTAATAGTATAGTTGACATGCAATAGCACCTAGGAAAGTTATACTGATTCCACAATAATCTGCACTTCTCATATACTACCCCAAATTCTCACCATTACATAGCAAACTTTTTTTGCAGTTGAATCCTAGCTTATCAACGTTAAGCTATTCCTTAACCTTAAGACAAAATAAATCACCAAAGCAGTTAAAAGACTTCAAAGTACCAGAAATACAGTCCAAAAAATAAAACAAAGTCCAATGCTCTCAGATAAAAAGGTTTAATAATATATTAAAGCTTTCAAGTAAAAACTCTTCATCAGTGTTTAAAACTCAAGGTCACTAAGAACCGTTTTAAACTAATTGGCTGCATGTTGTTTAAAAGGTTCTTAGTGACCTTGAGTTTTAAACACTGATGAATTTTTACTTGAAAGCTTTGTTATTTTATTAAACCTTTTTATCTGAGGGCATTGGACTTTTTTGTTTTATTATTTGAACTCTGTTCCTTAACCCAAAAAAACCTAAACTACTTATTTTCCATCCAAAAAAAAAATGCTCTCCTGACCTAAATGCTTTCAAAAATTCATTCTCCTGACAATACCAGTATTGAGCTAGTCCATCACACTAAACTGCTAGGTGTTTTCATAGATGATCGCTTAAAGTTTGATCTCTACATTCAACAAAATATAAACAAAACCCACCAGAAATTAAGAACAGTCTGCAGGAAAAAAAAGTTATGTACTTACCATAATGTTCCATGTAAGTTGTCCATCTCGTCTTCATTCTTTAATGATGGGTTTGGAACTGATCCTTGGTTCTGACTCAGCTGCTTACTAAAGCTCGAGGTCTCAAACCAGCTCATGGCTCCATCCCTATCCCATGATGCTCTAGTGCCTTCCTCAGATCTTGTTTGTGATTTATCCATACCCCTATACATAGATGAATACACCTAAATATATAATATATAATCCCAGAATAGGATCAAAGCTTGCCAAATATCTCACCAAAAATCTCTCAATCCTCCAATGCACAAAAAAGGCTGGGGGTAGAAGGATGGGAAGTAAGAATTAAGACGAGATGGACAACTCACATGGAATGCTATGGTGAGTACATAATGTTTTGATGTGAAGTTGTGCTATCTCGTCTTCATTCATTACTGATGGGACAGTGTCCCTAGCACCATCTTTCCTGGGTGGCTCACTGGAGGATATTCTTCAGGACAGTGGAACCAAAGGTGACCCTGTCCTAGAAGGCCCAGTCTACTTTCTAATGAGTAATAAAGGTATGAGGCCTTGCCCATGTTGCTGCTGCTCAAATAGTATCTATTGGTAATTTAGCTCTAAAGGCCTGTGAAGTTGACACTGCTCTAGCAGAGTGTGCCTTTATTTTATTCTCCAGTTGTTTGTTTGTAGATCTGTAGGTAAAGGAAATACAATCTGATAACCATCTGGACAAGGTAGTTTTGGATACTGCCAAACCTATTTTATTATCTGAAAAGGATATGAAAAGTTGATCAGATTTTCTGTATTTATTTGTCCTGGGCAAATAAAAATGCAGCTATCTATGAACATCTAGCTGATGAAGCATGTACTCTGCCTTATTGCCATATTTGGAGAAAAGAAACTGGTAAATATATGGATTGATTTAGAGTAAATTCTGAACACACTTTTGGTAGGAATGAAGGGTGCGTAGTGAAACCCTATCCTTATAGAATACCAGGTAAGGGGGTTTCATTAACAAGGCCTGTAGCTCCAACACTATTCTAGCTGACGTAATTGCTACTAGAAACAGAGTTTTCCAAGATAGAAACTTCATACTACATGATTCAGCAGGTTTGAAAGAGGGAAGAATAATGCATGATAACACAAAACTTAAGGTCTATGGTGGAAGAGGTGGCTTTATCAGTGGTCTTAATAAGTTTGTCCCTCTGAGAAAGGCCTTTGATAGTTTATGAGACATGATATTTAGACCTTTATTTCCAATATGAAAATTCGAGATCGCTGCCAACTGCACTCTAATAGTAGCTGAAGCTGTTATCTTACTGAAAAGCTTAGACAAAAATTCCAAAATAGATGAAAGGGGTGCTGGGAAGGGATCATTTTTATTTTGAATGACCCAGATAGAAAACCTTTTCTACTTACTGAGATATAGTTTTCTTGCTGACATTTTATGCAAAGAAAATAGGATATGTTGGACTTCAGGGGTGAAGTTATACAGCCCGGCTATATTGGGAACCGGAGTAGCCATGCTGTCAATTTGAGGGAAAGAAGAGATGGGTGGAGAGCCCCCGATGAGTGTGTCAGGAGATCTGGCACAAGGTCTAGAATCCATAGTTCATCCAGAAGATGAGGCTTCAAGAAAGGGAACCATACTTGATGAGGCCAGTATGGGGCTATTAGAATCAAGGTCCTTCCCAGACTGCTGGCTTTCTGAAGAACTTTGGGTATTAGAGGCAAGGGTGGAAATGCATAAAGAATTCTTGGGGGCCAGTCGTGTACAAGTGCATCCCACAGGGCAAAGCAGCTGCTGTATTTTGCATTCATGGCTGTGGTGAATAGATCGCAGCAAGGCTGGTCTCATTTGCAAAAAAATCATTTCTGCTACTTCTTTCTTCAGGGACCACTTCTGTGGCATCAGAATCTCTCTGGTTAGTTTGTCTGCTATCATGTTGGATTTTCCCAGGATGTGCATTGCTATCAGAAAATGCTGGGAGGATGTCACCCACTGCCATACTCTCAGAGCCTCTTGACAAAGGGGGTAAGATCTGGTTCCTCCTTGTTTGTTTATGTACCACACAACTGACATACTGTCCAGTTGTATTGAAATTATACCCATCGGAAAAGAGTCTTGGAATGCCTGCAACGCCATCAGCACCGTTCTCATCTCTAATACATTGATGTGCAAATGAGCCTTGTGATCCAACTAAGTGCCTTGGGCTATTCTTCCCTGATAATGCCCCCCCACCCTATCTGGGAAGCATTTGTGGTCACTGTGGCTACCGGAGAAGGGGGAAATATTAGATGACCTATCGTTACTTGGTCAGAGTGAAGCCATCAATTAAGGTCTTTCCTGCAGGACTCCATCAGGGTTTTGAGATGGGTCATTGGCAGTTCCTGCATGGACCATTGGGTGAAAAGCATCCACTGGAGGATTTTCATGTGTAGCCTTGCTAGATGAATCACCACTATTGCTGCTGCCATAGTCCCTAGTACTTTTAGAATTGTCCTTGCTTGTACTTTTGTCTTGTAAAGAAGCTCCCAGATTTGAAGTCAAACAGACTGAATTCTGTCTGAAGGCAACTTGACTACCAGCGTTTCTGTGCTTATTTCTATGCCTATAAAGATGATATGTTTTGATGGAAATAAGGCAACCTTTTTGTAATTTACTGAAATTCCAAGCTGGGTACATAGTTTCAGGGTAGTGTCTCTTGCCTGAATAAGTAGGTGCTTGGTGGTGGCAGTTAGGAGCCAATTGTCTAGATATGGAAACACCCGGAATACTAGATGCATCAAGTGAGCCAAAACTTCTGCATGAATTTGGTGAACACTCTGGGGGATCTAGTGAGGCCAAAGGGCAGAGCTCGAAATTGGAAATGACTGGCTCCTAGCTGAAAGTGCAGATCACTCATGGATAGCCTGTCAATCTTTATATGGTAGTATGCATCCTGGAGGTCTATACAGCACATCCAATTGTCTCTCCCTAAAAAGAGAAGTATTGACTGTAGTGTGACCATTCGGAACTTTGTCTTTTTTACTGACCTGTTTAGTCTGCTGAGATCCAAAATGGGTTTCCAGTCCCCTGTCTTTTTTGGAACTAAAAAGAACCTTGAGTAAGTTCCGAATCTTATTTGGTCTGTTGGGACTTGCTAAATGACTCTTTTTTTGAAGCAACTTTTGGATTTCTAAGGTTGCTTATTCCCTATGACTGGGTGGAACATCCGGGATTCTCTTTATTTTGGGGGGGGCATTTAAAAGGGGATTATATAACCTCCAGATATAATACTTTGCACCCACTTGTCTTTTGTTATGTCTAGCCAAGCTTGTGGGTGCAAAGACAAGCATCCCCTGATTGCCTCCAGAAAGGAACAGTCGGGCCTCCTTTCAGGAGTGCTGATAGGGTTTTCCAAAGAAGGATTCTCGGTCACCCTGGTTCTGTGGACTCCCTTTGTCATGAGGGTGGCATCTTCCATTATTGCCTCTTCCTCTGCCCCTGGAGGTAGGTTCACCCTGCATTTCTTGAAAGACCCTCTGGGATTTCTGTTACTACATCTTCCCACTATTTTGAACCTTGGGATAGGGTCTAAGAGTGGAAAAACAGACTCCCATGGCAGACAGAGCCTTCCCTTCTTGTTCACACCAGGTAAGCATTTCTTTGACTTTAAGCCCAAACAAGGACAAACCATCAAAAGGGGTATTGACAAAGGATGACTTAAAGGGTTCCACAAAATTACATAATTGCATCCAGGAATGATGTCTGAGGGCAATTCCAGAACCCGGTGATCTACTCGCTCCATCAGCTGCATAGGATACAAGACAGATTGATGAGTTAACCACTGAATTGAGGGTAGTAAGCTGGGAGGATACTTTATCTGCTGTCCCTGCAGCTACTGTACCCTGGAGAGTATCTCCAAGCTCCTTCAGGAGATCTCTCTGCAGTCTTGTGAAATGCATAAGGTAGTTTAGTGACCTAAGGGTAAAGGCTGCTGATGAAAACATGCACTTTTCATACCTGTCCATCGTACGCGACTCCTTATTTGGGGGATGGACAGACAATGAAGTTTCTGACAACTCCTTTTTAGTGGCCACTTCCACCATAGCATTCACAGGTACTCCTTTAGTCAAAAAGGTTTTGTCCATTGGTGCAGTAATGAATTTGTTGGGCCACATAAGGACTTGTTACACTGAATCTGGACCCGCCCATACCTTTTGACAAACTAAGTCCGTGAGCTCGTCAAGAGGTGGAGACACTCAGGTGGATGAAGGTCGAGATCCAAAAGCCTTCAGGTATATGGACTCCTGATCAGAAGGGTTGATGGGATTCCAGCCATCTCTCTGTTTTATGATCTCTAAGATGTCTACAAAGGAGACATCCACAGAGGGTGACCTTGGGGACCCTTCTGACTCCTCAAGGCCTGTATCCGATGTAACTGACTCATCCTGGGAGTTGAAATGCTTCCTCTTGCATAGTTTCTTCTGAAAGACCTCCTCGGTGGGACACTCTGAGGAGGTTTCAAAAGATAAGGTCTCACCCAATGGGGCATCCTAAGGCTTAGGGTCTACGCTTTTGTGGAATCGCCTGTGCAGGGAGAGACACCAGAGCTTTTAGGGGGGGAATGGCTGGATCTGGTACTGAGGATGTCTTTGATGACAGAGAACTCCTCATGGCTGCGAAGGCCCCCCTCCTATGGTCTGAGAGGACCCCCGGCTCTGTGGAATCAGGTGATGCTCCCAGCACCACGGGTGCTGGCTCCAAAGCTGAGGTAGGAACTGAGATCACCTGAGCCGAGGTACCAAGAGACAAGTTTGGAACCAAAAACACTTCAGTTTGACTGCCCCCCCCCCATGCCTGATTGGAGAGTGTTGGCCCTTAGACACCTCAGACAGTACCGAGGTAGTCAGAGAAGTTGGATCCGAAGAAGCTGAAATAGTTCTCTGTTCTGATGGCTCCACCACTATGAGTTCCAAGCATTCCAGCTCCGAAACCACCACTGGGGTCAGAAGAAGAACGGAAGTCAGGGGAATGGTTCCAGTCGGCTCCAAACTTCTTGGAATTGGATCCAATAAAAGTCTGGCCAGCGCTGGTATCCTAAGCAATCTCTGCACCACATGAACCACATTATTATCTGACAGGCTTCTGGATGATTGAGAGGATGGCGCCAAAACTGTGGACTGCAAAATAAGTGACCTGAGAGTCTGAGCTATCAGTTCCAATACCAGGGACCACCTCTGAACTTGAACTGCTCTCGGTACCGATCAGGAGGCAGCCAAGGCAGCATGTCTTGTCGACTATGATTTTTGAGTGTCTGTTGGAGACATTCTAGGAAATTTAGTGGATAACTCCGACATGCTTGAAGTAGAGGAAGAAGACCTCTTTGAACTTTTTTCACCGCAGAAGTAGATTTTGGTGGACTTTGACCCTTTTCCATGCCTTCTTGAAAGGAAGATTTTATCATGCCCCTCACAATCAATTTGTTTTTCCTTTCTTGGAGGACCCTAGAACTAAAGGCATGATAAACTGAATAAGATTCTTCTAAGTGGAGTGGTCCCAAGCAGTAGACACACTCTGAATGTCCATCAGTTAGTGACATTTTCTGGTAGTATTTAGGGCATTTTTTAAAACTCGAATGTTTCTGATCTTTCTGCTCCTTCTGTTTTGACATTATGTATTCATACACACTCAGTAAGTAACCATCTAACTAAAACAAGTTAAAAGCCCTCTAACTTAAACAAGTCTTCTGAGAATCACACTCTCACACAAAGGCAATAACAAGATAAAAAACTCTTACTTGTAAAGGTTAATCACAGCACTATTTCAACAATCTATTATCTAACTAACCGCAAACAATTATATATATATATATATATATATATATATATATATATATATCTAAGATGGCAGACCAAACAACTATTCTAACCTAAATATCAAAAAACACTGCAAACTTTAACATGAATAGGGATTATAAAGGCCAAAAGAACACCGGCCTGACAAACACTAAACTATTAAATCTAGCAAGAAAGAATTTCCCCAAAAGTTTAGAAATGCTCTAAAAACAAGCGCACATGTGTGTGTGTGTGTGTGTGTGTGTGTGTGTGTGTGTGTGTGTGTGTGTGTGTGTGTGTATATATATATATATATATATATATATATATATATATATATATATATACATTTTTAACTAACACTAATTCTACTACTAAAGAACAAGAAGAACTATATGAATTCACTTTGCCAGAGCTGGTAAATGACCTGATCTGCTTCAGTGGCAAACAAGATCTGAAGAAGGCACTAGAGTATCATGCTATAGGGATGGAGCCACGAGCTGGTTTGAGACCTTGAGCTTTAGTAAGCAGATGAGTCAGAACCAAGGATCAGTTCCGCACCCATCAGTAAAGAATGAAGATGAGGTAGGACAACTTCACATCAAACATTCCCAAAAATCATCAACCAAAATTGCCCTTGCCAAAACTTTCATTCTAGCCTCCCTACTTTATGCTGCCCCTATACATACTAACTTACAGATCTCCATTAGATCCAAAATGGAACAGTGCTACCATAAAGTGCCAAGTTTGCCATAAACTCAAAAACCAAAACCCACCACCGTATATCATTACAAAAACTAACCTGGCTAGAATTTCCTAATCACCTTCTATATGTCCAGCTGTTGGCACTTCACAACATGATACACATATCTGCCAAAGCCTTTACTCTCGCTATTTTACAAAAGCATGGCACTCACTCCCACTACCTACAAGATGTGCTTCTAACCTAGAAGCCTTCAAAACTTCCCTAAAACAGCAGATGAACAGCTCTTGGCAGTGCCCATACACTGCTCCAGATTAATCTCTTCTCCAGTCTTGGCTAATCTCTCTGTCACTCCCTACCTCCCTCCTTCTTACTATCCCTCCCTCCTATTAATCTCTCCTCCACTGTTTTCCTCCCTCCCACTTACTATCCCTCTCCCATCTAACTGCTTCCTCTTCTACAACTCTAGCCAAAAGGAATTAACTACATAAATAAAACTTGCACAGTTTGTACTTAGCTGATATCCTAAAGCTATGTCTAACTAATATGTATGTTTACCTTCTACTTATGTAAAAATGTTAGTCATCTGCATATATGTTTACCTTCTGCTATGTAGTAATGTTTAGTCATCTGCCTCATCACAAAGTATCTATTATTTATTTCTATTTATCTATCAGACCTATTAGATGATTTACTCTACTGTTTATTATTATGCTGTTTAATAAATACTGTATGCCTGTATGTAATTTGACACTGTATACATTTTCAGTTGTTTGTTTGCTCTATTTTATGCCTCTGCTTATTTTGTAAATCGACTATGTAAAGTTTTCATGTATACTTAGTTGGAGATTTTCTCCCCGGGCCTCCGCTAAAAAGTGTAAGCTCAGTTGGACAAACCCGGTCAACAAATTTAAAATAAAACAAATAATAAATAATAAAATACATTTCACTGTTATTTCTCTTTTAATATTGTATTTCACTGCTTTCACTGTTTAAAATGTTTGTACACTACAGTCAATAATTAAAGCTTTTCTCCCCAGGCTTCCACTGAAAATGGATTTTTTCTGACCCAGTCAGACTACCCCAGTAAACAAAGTCAAATTAATTTAATTAAGCAATTAATAATATGCTACAAAGTATAAAAAATATAGTTTCTTACATATATAAAAGTTATTATTGGAATCTTATCAAATACAGTAACATCCACACTTTTCAAACATGGATCACACATAACTGTTATTCTTTTAATGCAAGTTTATATGCTATGTCTCCTTTAAAAAAAATCACAGTCTGCTTTATATTAAATGTCGCATACAAATAGTGCTTGCTGAATCATTAAATGTTATTTCTTTAAATAGAATAGCTTTTTAGTGGTTAACAAACTTTGAAATGTTTTTTGTTTTATTAGTGGTTTGGAAGGGTTTGAGGGACTGATGTATAAAGTAGAGGTGGTTTAGATCCACCCATTAATGTTTTTTTGTGAATTGTAGGTGTTCATTTGCAAGTCCTTTTCATGAGGACCAGCTTGAAGCAGCTTCATTAGAATCAAAAACACTTCTGTGATGCTGCAAGAGTTGTAAAATTCTAAAAACTGTTCATTCCACAGCTTTGCATGTTAGAATAGTCAAACTAATGGGTCTTTAGATTCCTGGGTTGATTGATGGTCCACCCTTTTGAAGGGGGATAACTGTTGCTCTCTTCCATTCACTTGGTACATATCTTATTTTGAGGCTGCAGTTGAAAAGTAACTAAAGTGATCCTATTTAGGAGGCAAACTGGGATAATGTTGAGGCCCAGTGAGGCTGTGTTTTAACCTTAGTGAGGGCTGCTATGACCTGCTCCATGCTGGTACTTGGTGGGGGGCATGTTGGCTGTGATTTCATAAGGAGTGGTGGTGAGGGAGTGGGGGGATGAAGTTTGAGCTGAATTTGTTGGCCAGCAGATTCACTATGTCACACTGCTCAGTGAAGGCGGTATCATTTACTACTAGCTCTGCACACTATTGGGTATTACCTTTGAGGTCTCAGACATAGAAGGCCTTGTGGCTATCTTTAGCCTGAGAAGCTATGTTGACCTCATAATTGGTTGTATTGGTTTTAGTCAGTCCTCTTAGTTTCCTGTTTATTATGATTAGTGAGCGCTTGCCATTAAGAAAGTTCAGGGGCGGCTCGTGGCATCGGGCTGCCGGACTGCAGCCCCCTCAAACTAAAAATTAAAAAAGAAAACAAAAAAAAAAATATTTTTTTAAATTTCACGGACTTCGCGCATGCGCAGTAGTCCCGACTACCGTCGGTCTATGCGCATGCTCAAGGCAGTCCGGCAGGACCCATAGAGGGGCACAAGGAGACATCTGTGCACTTTTAAAGTGCACAGACATGCTGGGAGGATATATCGCGTCCGGACTGCAACAGCCAGAACACAGGAGGGAGCTTTTACTTGGGATCTCGCGGGTCTTTGTGAGTATTGCGCGGGCAGGATATGGTATGGAGAACAGACAGGTAAGTGTATGGTGCATTTTACTTTATGTGTTGGTGCTTTAAACTGGATAGAGTTGTGTGTGTGTTAGCTGGTGCTTTTAACTGGATAGAGCTGTGTGTGTTAGCTGGTGCTTTTAACTGGATAGAGTTGTGTGTGTTAGCTGGTGCTTTTAACTGGATAGAGGTGTGTGTGTGTGTGTGTGTGTGTGTAAATGCCCCAGGTGCTCATGGTGGTGTGGTAGGGAATACCTCAGGCTTGAACCCTGTACCCTGTATGCAGGTGTTAAAGACTTGAGTTCCCTACCCACCACCATTTGTAAAAAAATTGCAGATTTTTGCCTCATATTTGATCTGATCTGTTCCTCATAATATCTGTGGTTTGTAAATGTTGCAATGCTTGATATTTGATGGTGTAGTAGTAGCATTGTTGCCTCACAGCTGCAGGTTCTCTGGTTTGATTCTTGGCTGGGGTTCCTTCTTTGTGGGGTCCGTATCTTCTCCCTGTGTTTGTGTGGGTTTGCTTTTGTGTCCTCCCATGTTACAAAGACATGTCTGCATTATTTCTTCCTGGGCCTCTGTTGAAAATTGTTTTTTTGTTCCAAGTCAGACTGTCCTGATTAACAAATGTTAAATAAAATTGACAGGCATTTGAATTTCAGACTTCAGGTTTCTGATTGTTTAATTCCTTGCACATTTGATGGTGCAGTGGTAGTATTATTGCCTCACAGCTATAGGTTTTCTGGTTTGATTCTTGGTTGGGGTGGCTTCTGTGTGGAGTCTGCATCTCCTCCCTGTGTTTGTGTGGATTTGCTCTGGTGCCCTGCCATTTTACAAATACATGTCTGCAGTATTAATCCCTGCATCTCTGCTGAAAATTGTTTTTGTTCTGTCTGCAGTAAAATTGACCGGCATTTGAATTTCAGACTTCAGGTTTCTGAATGTTTAGTTCCTTGCAGATTTGATGGTGCAGTGGTAGTATTGTTGCCTCACAGCTATAGGTTTTCTGGTTTGATTCTTGGTTGGGGTGGCTTCTGTGTGGAGTCTGCATCTCCTCCCTGTGTTTGTGTGGATTTACTCGGGTGCCCTGCCATTTTACAAAGACGTGTCTGCAGTATTAATCCCTGCGTCTCTGCTGAAAATTGTTTTTGTTCTGTCCGCAGTAAAATTGACCGGCATTTGAATTTCAAACTTCATGTTCTTCAGAATACATAGTAGCACAACCTTTTTTCTAGCAATTTTCTAAGTTTATAATATGAATATTTTAAATTTGTCCCTATTTTTGGGACTGTATTCCCCCATTATTGGCTTCATCCAGGTTTTTGTGCTAAGGTTGACAGCTATGGCAAGAACTGAATTCACTGAATATGGACTGTAGAATTGTGCATATTTTCTGATAATGGTGGACTGTAGAATTGTGCATATTTACTGATAATGGTGGACTGTAGAATTGTGCATATTTACTAATAATGGTGGACTGTGGAATTGTGCATATTTACTAATAATGGTGGACTGTAGAATTGTGTATATTTACTAATAATGATGGACTGTGGAAGTCTGAGTAGACTTTTTTATGATAAATGTTCTCAACTGGGCAGTTTTGCCATTATGGGTGCATATGTTTTGTTTCATTGCTTACTGGAAAAATGTTCAAAACAAATTTAAAACACCCTCTAACAAGTGTACTGTATTGTACAAGGAATATAATTTTAGTACAATGAGGAAGGTGTATCAAAGAGCACATGTATGTTTCATATGCAAGGGGCCTATGATTCAAAACAGCCCAAAATTAATCTTTATCTGCCACTGGCAAAATGTATTTTCTTTGAATGTGGGTTTCAATGCTGTTTCAATGAATGTGAGTTTCAAGGGCAGAGAAGTTTTAATGCTAAGTTTTCATTGTGAGACTGCATTGCTTTGTTTAACAGATGACTTAATGTTTGTGCTGTAAAATACAAAATAAAACTTTCAAATGAAGTCCAACTCATCATTGAAGTAAAGCAGTATGCACATTAGTGTTTATGGTAAATGGAGTGAAATAGCCAAGTAATGGTTCATTGGAATGGCTGCAGAGGCTCCATTCAACCATTATTTTGTCAGGGGGGGGGGAAGGGCAACAAACTCAGACAGGCCCAGCTGAACTATACCTCCCAACTGTCCAGATTTTCAAAGAATGAATACATTTTTGCTTCTTATTTTTGGTTTGTTGTTCATAAAATTTGTAGTTTTAATTCCTAAATGATTTGCCAGAAGTCACTAAATAATAAGTTTCAGACTTCATAACCTTCATAAAAATGCATGTTAAAGTAAGAGCGTTCTATCAACTGTCTCAATTTATACAAGAGCAATTTTTAGTCCTGTTTATATGTGCCCCCAATATATTTGGCCTTGTTCAGATTTACTGCATTAACAGGTTGAGAGGTACATGCAAATAAATTGCTTTATAGAATTAGGCATAGCCAACCTCTCAACTGTCCCCAATTCTTGGCTCAAAATGTTGCTCTTCCCCCTAATAATCCCTCCGCAAAATAGAAATTTTGGAAGAAAACATGGAGGGTTTACAATTAAGAAATAACTGTAAAAATCAAAGTTATAGATTAATTGAAATGCATGTAGATTCTTTTATTTTGTCAGCTGCTCAAGGTAGCAGTACTAATATTAAAGTGTCCCTTCTTTGACAGGTAGCAGCTGTATTGTGTGTCTATTTTATATTTTTGCATCACATTTTTGGTCCATTTTTCATAAAATTGTGTGTTTTGGCAAATTAGTGACAAATCACTAAAGACTGAAGTTAGAAAATGACAGACATTTGAGTTTCAGATTTTATACCCTTCAGAAAATTCATACTAATGCAAGACCTATTCTATTATCTTTCTAAGTTTATTAGAGCAATATTTAAAAATTGTCCTTATTGTTGTGCCTTTGTCCCACTTCTGTGTATGGCTTTGTCCAGATTTCTTGCTCTTGAGGTTGAGAGGTATGACAAATGTGTCAGGGCCATCACAGTCAGCCAGAGAGATTTCAAATTGTGACATGCTTGTTGCACCCCACTCCCCATGTAGTGACTCTGGATGTGTCCAAGCAAGGCAAGGAGTAGTTGTATCTACCTTGGATGGGGAGGACACACTGCATAAGTACTACAGTGGCTTTTCATTTGTCCTTGATTTTGCAGAATGGTCTGGTTTCTGTCATATTTTTGTACTGTTGATTTATGCTTATTACTCAGATTTATGCTTATTACTCAAAGTGCCTGTTGCTCTGTGTTTAAGTAGCAATGCTTTAATGACCATAAGGTAAGCTTGTCTGACATCGTAAGATGCAAGTAAGCTTTAATAAACATACTGTTAAAGAATTGCCAACATTGAAAGCCTTTCTGTTGTTGCCATGCAGAGAATACTTGACTAGATAATGTATAAGCCTTGGGTATTAAAGGACAGGATTCCATTATTTTAAAAGCTCATTACACTTGTTGGAGACTTCCAGTCATCTCTACAGACTTTACCCGTAAACTAAACAGAATGCCAATCATTTGTGGTCCATAACCTGTACAGTAATCCTTTAAGCAATGTATCTTGAGCTTGTTTCTTGTTTGCTTTTCATTTTTACTTTTATCATGTTTTCCCCATGAAACAAGTTGTCAGGCAGCAGGTCTTTTGGATAAGAAACATTTTTACAAGTGGGGGCATCACATAGATTTCTACTTTCAGCATGTTGCTTGGTACTTTAATAAAGCTGAATATATTATAATTAGAACTGCAGTGCAAGGAGAAGTGGTTTGAGTTGAGTGCTTCTGGTTTTTCTTATACTTGATTTTGACTGGCATTCCAGTAATGTATTTAAAAGTAATTTATTTTTTCATGCCTCACAACCTTTTGTTTCCATCTAGATATTAAGTAAGCTGTCATGCAGCCAATGCATTGAAATATTTTTATTCTTCTGCACTTATTTTTGTCTTGATTGGACTTTCATAATGATGGTTTGCCACCCAGGGCAGCGTATTTAATTAAAGTTAGTTTTTTGTGGTTTTGTGCACAGCTCCTCCCCTTTATGGTTGACCACACCCCTTCCCTTTGACCCCACCCATTCAGCGTCTCCTGCAGCCCCCCTGTGATTTGAAGTCACCAGCCGCCACTGAGAAAGTTGCTCTTTCCTGACTTTGACCATGATTTTTCCTTTTGTTAAATACTCTGTTAAGATTAGGATTCTACCAGTGTGGTTTACTTTTGGGGTATGTTTTGACTGTATATCTATTAAGTACAGCAGCCTCTGTGCAGCCATTTACATGTTAGTACAGTGTTTTTATGAATGATTTTGCATAAGATGTTGTGAACTCTGGGTTATGTAGGGCATTGAATTTTAGCAAACTGCCCCTTAATAGGATGAAATCTGCATTAGAATAGCTCCTAACTGTAATGGGCTTTGCTAGGTTTTCCAAGTTGTTTTTTATTTCAAATGAGAAAGCTTTGTGATCTGACCTTATCAGTGAGAACGTGACATGGGGGTGTGGGTGCAGTATTCTCCCATATTACCGTATTCTTACAAACTGTAATTAAATGATATTACATAGTAATTGTAACATAAATATCATTTGCTACACTGCAGGAGAATTACAGTAATTTGTTTTGATGCTTTATGAGTAGCTGTATTGCAAAGTGATTTGTCTGATTTATTTATATGTACTTTTTAAAGTGTTTACAGAATGTTTATTTATCCCCAAATACTTCAGCAGAAGTGAAATAGTCTCCTTTCCATTAGTTTTCCACATTGTCTTTAACAGAAATGTTGCTTCCATTTTATATGAAGTAGCCAGCTCAATTCATTATGCAATAGAATCTACAGTGTTGCATATTTGCTCAATTATTGACTCTGGTTAATAACATTTTATTGTTGCTGCACTTAGCCCTAATATATTGTGCCGCCTCTGCCAACAAGAGGTGTGGACTCTGTAGCTTTACTAGACTTGTAGGTGAATGAGACATTGAAGGAGCAGGGCATACCTAGTCAGTGTAGACAATGAATTACTGCCCCTTAACAGTAATCTGGCTGACTTTATTCATCCATAATAACATTCAGGAATGGAATCCAGAAGTCTAACACTGCTGGAATTGTTTTACCTACATTTCATTAAAAATATTTCCCCATATTAAAAACAGACATGCTTGCATTACCAGATTAGCATAATAATTCTAGGAGCATTATGATCAGCTAAACAACCAGAGTATAAAACAGCTGTGTTTGGTCTGCTGTATATGCCTCTTAAGAAAGCTGGATGTAGACATACTGCTTTTGTTCAGCTGCAAGCAGATGAATGCCAGAAAGAGGCCAGAATCTGTATGCATATAAGAGACAAGGTTAAAGAAATAAATCCAGTAAACAATTCCAGGAACATCTGCTCACCTACAAAATGATTTGAAAGCATTGTAAGAAACATTCTGCTTCTTGGAAATAATATTATTGTTATAGTGCTACTTTACAACTTACAATATGGCACAACTGCAGTTAAAGTTTTTATTCATTTTCAAATGCTTTTATTTCTTTTTAATTAACAATGTGGTCACAAAACCATAATTTTATTAATGCATCTAGTGTCAAAACAACCTCGGTATCCAGGGAGTATGCTGAATTAAAATAAAAACTGAAGCTATATCTTATAACTCTTAAATATAAAAGTACTGCACACCAGTGTGTTATGTGTACAGACTGAGCAATCCACATTATTAAGAAGTTTGTACAACAAAAGCTGCAGTGTTGCCCTTGCTAAAGGAAATTGTCAGGCTAAAGTAATTCTAGATAACTACGAAGCATATTCCTTCATTCTAAATAAAACAAAAGGTTCCAGAATTATATGTATACCAAAACTCATATTTCCAGAAACTCTATTGAAAAGATTAGCAGGAAAATATTATCTTCAAAGACGATAGCTAAAGTTTAAGAAAGCCTCAGTTTATATTCCTTTTCTGTATATGTAGTTATGTGTATGTCATATTCCTTTAATAAACATGTTTCTTTGTCAGATGTGCATGTGTATGTGTTTTGTGTGTATGTGTTTTATGTGCGTGTGTTTGTGTGCGTGTGTGTGTGTGTGTGTGTGTGTGTGTGTGTGTGTGTGTGTGTGTGTGTGTGTGTGTGTATGTATGTTTTTTATATATATATATATATATATATATATATATATATATATATATATACAGTTCCCATTCACATTGCTGGAAGTACAGTTCTCCGAACTACATTTTGCCTAGACCATAACTCCAAATCTACAATTCTCTGAAATGGCACTTTGTGATTGCACTGTAGTATCTATAAACAAATATACTGTTGTCACTGCAGTGCGATCCTGGAGTTAGTATATATAATTAGCAGGGGGTGTGCAGGGGGGCCTACCCCCTTACAAAAATTACAGAAAATTAGTTAATATGGTTTCTGAGAAGTGTAAATTCAGAATTATGGTCTCAGCAAAATGTGGTTCGGAGAACTGTACTTTTGGCAATGTGAATGTGATCTATATATATATATATATATATATATATATATATATATATATATATATATATATATGTACACACATAAACACACACACAGAGCAACATGTTATACATAACCAATTTTGAAGGAAAATAACTTTAATGATGGACAAATCAAATATCCAAGAACATTTACTTTTATCAGATTTTTTTGTACCCCTGCACCAGCAGTACATTATATGTTTTA